>NC_142604.1:52665468-52790717 GCF_041222555.1 Hakea prostrata
AAATAATCAACAAAAATAATATATGAATTGAATCCACTAATTGACAAAGTTTTAGTGGGACCCCACAAATCATAGTGAATAAGCTATAATGGTTGAGTAATTCTACTAACTGAAACAGAAAAGGGTAATTTGTGATGTTTGCCAAGTTGGCAAACGTCACAAATTTTATTGGATCCAAGTGTTTCAAAAGAATTAAATAAGACACTATTTCTCAAATGAGTAAGTATTGCAGAAGAAGGATGACCAAGCCGGCGATGCCAAATATTAGAAAGAGCTTTATTTCCATAAAGATCCAAAGGAGGCACAACATTGGCTGAGAAAGAATACAATCTATCTTTGACTGGACCCTTCAGTAGAGTGATGCTTGACTCCAAATCCTTAACATAGAAACCCCATGGAAAAAATTCAACAAAACAATTATTGTCATATGTAAGTTCAGAAATGGAAATTAAATTCTTTGATAATTGGAGAACTATTAGTATGTCATTAAGAGATAAATGATTTGAATTTGTTTTCAAAGTTGAGGAGCTTATATGAGTTATTGGGAGTTTCTTACCATCACCAAATGAAACCTGGTCTTCTCATTTGTAAGTGGCAGATCGTTGTAGCATGGCTGGATCAAATGACATATAGTTGGTAGCACCTGAATCCAATATCCACTGTGCATCCTTATGTGGTGTAATGTGTTGGGTATTTTGGGTACCATGTAAGCCAACATAAGAACGTGAGGTAGTGGATTAGGATTATTTCGGCTCTTGGCATAACAGAAATAGCATCTATTGGCCGAATGGCCTTGCTTAGCACATATTTGACATTTGAAGGAATTAGTATCAAAGGTGCTTTGGTTTGGTCAGTTATAGGAATTTTGAGATCTTGGAGGGCCATTTGATGAATTTCGGAAGTCAGATTTAGGTGGGTTTCAGTTGTTGGGTAGATAAGAATTAATATTATTATTAAGCCGATTAAATTTAAGCTGATCTGTAACAAGTAATGCAGTAGGGGAATGAGAATCAGTTAAGATTGATTGGGTGTTCCCATAGCCACGGCGTAACCGTTGCTCATGAGTAAGTAGTTTGGCCCTTAGGTCAGTAAAGGTAACGGGTGGGGTAATATTCTCCACAGTGATGATGAAAGTGAGATAATTTGAACCAAGACCATTTAATATATATGCTACCAAGTCAGAGTCATTTACCTTGTCCTTGATTGCCGCTAAGGAATCAGCAATGGATTTAATTTTGTGAAGATAATCCGTAATTGTACTCGTTCCTTTATTGGTCATCTGCAATTCACTGCGAAGATAAGTCCTTTGAGCAGTGGATTGTTGTTGAAAAATTTGTACAAGAGAATCCCATACATCTTTCGCTGTTTGAAGGCCAAGAATATGAGAAGAAAGAGATGGTGTGAGGGTGGCATTGATGCATGCTCGAACAAAATGATCATTCTTTCTTCAGGTTTGAAATGTTGGATTCAGCGTTTGAGTTCCTTCAGTAGTGACAGTTTGATTTGGCATTGATCCAGTACCATCAAAATGATGCATAAGATCACAGGTAATAAAAATGGATTTTAATTGTTCTCTCCATATGAGATAATTTGCTCCATCAAGTTTGACAGAAACAAGGTTGGAGAGATTGGTAATGGGGAATGGAGTGTTAGCCGTGGGCATTGAAAATATAGTGTTTTGGGAAGAAAAAAAAATCTCAAAACCTTAGCTCTAATACCATGAAAGAATGCAAAGAAAAACTATAATTTTGATAAGTAGGTTGCTTATCTTGATGGGTAAGTCTTATGTATTTATAAATAAACATGGCTGTTGTACAAGATTCGTTTACAGTATTCAAATTTGAATTCAAAATTAAAAACTTGAATTCAAAAATCAAATTCAGACCATAACCACGGTTTGAAATATCGCTTACAAAGGGGGTGTTGGTAGTTGGCAAAACCATCGACACCCCGAGATGTCGATGATATTTCACGGACATCTCCACTAAGATATCGAGGGTTTCAAGTGTTTTATACTTTTATAATTTATTACCCAAATAATATATAATATACTAATATAAAAACATTTATATGTTGCAACTTGCAAGTGCACACGTGAAGCCATAATAGTGGGACCCGCAATGCAATTGATTTTCCAACTTTTTAACTTTTAGTGGTAAACAACAAGGTGCTAATGAATAAACTTGAGAAATCCATGTCCTTTCATTTTTCACCGCCTAGAGAGCAGGGAGAAAGACGGTGAGTGATTGAGAGAGAAAGAGAGAACTGAGAAACGAAGAGAGCGAGAGTGAGAACTAAGAAGTTGGTGAGCGACTGGGAGAGCCGGAGAGATCTGAGAAGTCGGAGACTATGCTGTAGCCTGCATCCTACGAGAGAGAAAGAAGACAGAGAAAGAAGACGGAGAAAGCGAGAGAGAGAGAGAGAGAGAGAGAGGGATCAGAGAAGGCTGCATCCTGCGAGCCGTTCGGAGTTCTCTTCTTCTCTTCCGGCATCCAACAGCAGTAGCAGTTGCCACTGGTGGCGGAGAAATCGTCGATTTTTTTTTCCGATATTTTGTTGGTTTGGCAAAAAACGATTGATTTTTCAGCTAGTTTTCACCGACTTTTAGTTGCTGTCTTTTCAACGATCGGCGACATAATGTACATTGACCATAACAGATTCATTATGGTCTTTCACAAACGAATTATGGTAGTCAGTTACCTTGAAAAAAAAAATTTACCCTACAAACTATAGATATTTCATTCACTATATAATATAAAATAAAACAAAATTAAGAGAGAGAAAAAAATTAATTTGAGAAAAAGAGAATACCTAATTGTGGAGAATGAACTCCTAATGTTGAGCTTTTCCAAATTTTCCTTAAGCTGCGTGTGAAGAAAGAAGAGATAAGAAATAGGATTGAATAAATAAGAATGAAAGATGAGAGAATAAATAGAGACAAATTTTTGGAATTAAGGAGTAAGTTTCTAATTGGGATTTAATTGCTTCTTTCTTAGGGTTTTAATTGTAAGTCTTGAATAATTATTGAAAATTACATTTATATATGTTATTTTTCCTTTAAAAACTATTTCAATATTGAAGAGCCAATTAATGACATTTCAAAGAAAAAAAAAAAACCAAATTAAATAAACTAACCAAAATTTTCAAGGGGAGCACCCCACGGTCCCCACCCCTATGTAGTTTGGCCTTTGCAGGGGACAAACACATTGCTAAACACAAACTATGCCTCTCTTTTTTTAACAAAACAAAATATGCCTTTTTGACTCCGAAAAATGTATCTACTTTGACTATGACTTTTCCTTCTTCCTAAGGAAGGTTTGGGTGGGGGGAGGGGGCAAAAAGATTTGGAGAGACTGAGTTCTAACTCAAAACCTCCTTGATTTTATTGTTTCCATATACCATAGAGTGTCAATGTTATGCCATAAACACGTCCACCACAATTCAACTTGAATAGATAAAAAGTCTTCTCACCTCTACTCTTTCATTTAATATATATGCTTTTATGTTTTACCTTAAAAAAAAAAAAAAAGATAGAAAATAGTCTCATTACGTAGAAAACAAAGACAAATTAATTAACAAGAGAGACTGTTTAGAATGCATTTATCATTATTTATTTGATAATTTTTCATACTTAATCATGGTCAAAATCAAAGTTAGAATCAGAGACAAAATTAAGACCAAAATAAGACAAATAGTAATCTTAGACTCACCCCTAGTCTTGACTTAAGATTAGAATATTTTAGCCTTAGACTCACCTTTATGGCCAAAATCTTGTGCCTGTACCATCTTCAAGCTTAAAAGAGCAAAGACTGAGCGGCTCAACGTGACCGGGCCAATTTTGTACCCTTAGATATTTACAGATGTCTCAGTGACTACCCATCCACACCTTCCTCTAATCTAGATCATCTCCATTCAGGTACATAGTTCACCTATTTTTTTTTCTCTCATACTCAAACTGACACAGGCCATCCAGGCCCACCTATGTTAGGTTGGGTGTGAGACAAAAAATGGAGTGGACCATGTACTTGGGTGGAGAGGATCTGGACTCCACCTTCCTCATCCCTACTCTGGTTCTCTTGCTTTTGGGTGCTTGGTTTTGATTTGACTCCTTTTCTTTCTATAGAAAAAGGTCTTGAGTCTTTTTTAAGGCTGCATTTGTTTGCTGGTGGGGTGAAAAAATTCTTTAAAAAAATAAAATTTTATTACTTTTTCTTTAAATTTTAAAAGTATAAATTATTTGGTTGCTTGAATCAAGAAAACATGTTTGGTGAGGTGGTAACCCAACTTTACCATTCAAGCCTTTTCAAAACCTCACAAATTTAGTAGGATTTTATGAAAAAATTAGAAAAAGTAAAAAGTGAGACCAATCAGTATCACTTTTCCACAAATCCTACGTGTACGGCATAACAAAAAGAAAAGGTAAAAAGAAGAGATCCAAAGATCCAAAACGTGAACGGCAGGATTCGAACCTGCGCGGGCAGAGCCCACATGATTTCTAGTCATGCCCGATAACCACTCCGGCACGTCCACTTGATGAGAAGTTGATTACACTTTATTAAATCCATCATGGCAAAGAAAGGAAAAAAAATGACAGACAATTGAAAAACAAAAAATGTTACTTTACCAAAAGAAAAAACTTTAACCCACTCATTCATCGAATATTCAACCCCACCGATTGCATCATGCGGGTCTTCCGATGCTTGGTTTCGAGTCCCATTCCATTCTTCCATTTTTAAGTCACTGGGCTTTGAAATGAACCTATCCAGTATCCACCACCATTTATGAGGAACCGTGTCTATCTTTTCCTGATTCAAAGAGTCAAATTTGTGGACATGATTGATACCGACATGACGCGATACTTTTAAAAATTTGACCAAAAGTATTCGGATTTACATCGAGTTCACGCAAATCTAGACATGGTTGACTTGAGAGTCGACGTGTGGTTGATGAAGCAGAGACGGACTTAACATGTAATGGAAAACAGAACGAATGAAAGTAGTGAGTCTGCAAAGAAAAACGAAATAAGTTGGTTCTTTCTGAAGAGGGTAAGAAGGGGTAGAGGAATAGATGGAGGGGAAGGAAAGTGTAAGGGAAGCAATGGCTCTGAATCTTCTGAAGATGATGATTGTTTTACTTTGCCTGCTTCAATCGCCAAGTGCAATAGCCAAGGTGGTTCCACAACTAGTCCTACCAGGTTGCAGGGAGAAATGTGGAAATGTGACAATAGCCTACCCATTTGGAGAGAGACATGGATGCTTCATGGATCCTCATTATAATATCACATGCGAGGCTCAGGAAGATGGTAGCTTCAAAGCCTATCGAGGAAATGATGTTGGTGAAGTTCTGGAGATATCATTAATGGAAGCCCAACTCACACTGAAGGTCAGCTATTCTTCTTCTGATTGCTTCAATGCTACAGGTAAGAGAACTGTAGTTGGTTACCCGTATAATTTACCAGATATTCCATACACCTTCTCAACCAAGAAGAACAAGCTCATAGCCATAGGTTGTGATACCTTGGCCTATCTGGCTGATTCTTGGGATGAAAACTATACCAGTGGGTGCATGTCTCAGTGTGGTAGCATGGATAATGTAACAAATGGGTCTTGTTCTGGAATTGGTTGTTGCCAAGCTTCTATCCCTCCAAGGCTCAAAAGCTTCTATGTGACGCTTGAGAGCAAATACAATCACACAAGGAATCATATGTTCAACCCTTGCAGCTTTGCTTTCTTTGGCGATCCAAATCAGTTCACCTTTGATTCAACAGTTCTTTCTGCTCGTAGTTATGACAGATCCAAGACACCAGTGGTGTTAGACTGGGCAATTGGGAGTCAAACATGTCAAGACGCAAAATCTCAAGCTTGTGGCCCGAATAGCGTTTGCTCTGATTCAACCAATGGCCATGGTTATCGCTGTTTCTGCAAAAATGGTTTTCATGGCAACCCTTATCTCCCTAAAGTAGGATGTGTAGGTAATTATTTTTTGGTGTTTCTGGCTTTCTTTCTATTGTTCATTTCAGATTGATCAGTTACACTAGAACTAAATGACAAATTTTCATTGTTCCTGTGATGTGGTGGTGAAGATATCAACGAATGTGAAGATGAAAACGGCAATCCATGCACTAAGAATGCTAAATGCCATAACACAGAAGGAAGTTTTACATGCCAATGTCAAAAAGGCTACTATGGCGATGGTCAGCAAAATGGGACTCGCTGTACACAAGACTTCACACGCATTCGAGTGACTAAAATTATTGCAGGTAAGTTTATTTTTTAATTATATTATTTGTATTATATTCATGTTCGCTTATTTCGAAAGAAAAAAAAGAAAAAAAAATCGACAAAAATCCTGCCAATAGTTATCATCTTGTGATTCTTTAAAATAGTTGAATTTGACTAAAAGTACATCAAACGTATAAAGAAACAAATGAAAATTTGAGATTTGGCCGACATGATCCTCACCGTAGAAGTTACAGGAACAATAGACATACTTCAAAATATTTTAAATTGTTGAATCTCATTCATAGCATGCATGTGATGTATACCTGCCACAGCAAATAAAAATTCATAATTTGACCAGCATTCTCCTTATTTCTAGAAAAAAATCAGGACAGAAAGACATGTGTCTAAGAAAATGTCAATAAAGGAGGTGCTAGCATGGTTGTTGCGTGGGCCCAGGTGTTGTTTTTTCCAAAAGTCTTCTCTGGCAACTAGCCATGGTAACGATGCTTTGTAATTGAATAGATTATCCCTAAGTCTTAAATTTGGGAATCACATGTTTATCATACGGAGACTTAGGATTCAGATCTTTCACATTCAGGTAGGAAAGATAAACATGGCTACCTGCTTAGTGACTCAGCATCGATCTAAACTGAATCCTCAATGGTAAAGATAAGTTTTAAAAATAAATTGTAAATATCGACATATGTTTTTACGCAGGTACCAGTGCAAGTTGTATGGTTCTTTCTCTTTTCATTTGGTTTTTGTACTGGGTAATCCAAAGAAGGCGAAAGCTTAGAGAAAAGTTCTTCTTACAAAATGGAGGTATGTTGTTGAAACAACAAATCGCTTCTAAGAAAGGAGTCAAACACATGGCAAAGATTTTCTCTATAAATGTGCTAAAGAAGGCCACTAGTAACTTTCATGAGAGTCGAATAATTGGCCAAGGTGGATTTGGTACAGTTTATAAGGGAATCTTATCAGGTGGCAAAGTAGTTGCTATAAAGAAGTCCAAAATCATGGACAAAGGCCAGATTATACAGTTTATAAATGAAGTTGATATCCTCTCTCAAATCAATCACAGACATGTGGTGAAGTTGTTGGGTTGTTGCCTAGAGACTGAGGTGCCATTGTTAGTTTATGAGTTCATCTCAAATGGGACACTTTTCCAACATATTCATTGTGGCAATCAAGCATCTTCTCTTTCATGGGAAAATCGTCTAAGAATTGCTGCAGAAACTTCAGATGCTTTGGCCTATTTACACTCTTCTCATTCAGTGCCCATCATTCACAGAGATGTCAAGTCTTCAAATATATTGTTGGATGATAAATACAGGGCTAAAGTATCTGATTTTGGAGCTTCAAGATTGGTTCCTCTAGATCAAACTCTAAAGACTACAGCAATTCAAGGGACTTATGGATACTTAGATCCAGAATGTTATCCTACTGGTCAGCTAACTGATAAGAGTGATGTTTATAGTTTTGGAGTTGTTCTGCTGGAGCTTTTGACAGGGAAAAAGGCACTTCTCTTTGAAGAATCTGGGGACTGCTCAACCTTGGTGACATATTTTTTATCTTCAATGAAAGATGAAAATCTTTTTCAGATTCTTGATGCCCGAATAATCTCCGATGAAAAGAGAGAACAAATATTAGGAGTTGCTGAACTTGCAAGAGAGTGCGTAAAGGACAACAGAGAAGAAAGGCCAACAATGAAGGAAGTTGCGAAGGAACTTGACTCTTTGAAGATGTTGTATGAGCAACCATCCCTAAAACATAATCAAGAGTATCAACCTTTTTTAGGTGAACCATGGACAACTTCTACTGATACAGCTCTTGAAATGGAGATGAGTTATAGCATAATTGAGGATGATAATAGCATGGTGGCAAGGTAGTTTTGACATGTCATCAAACCTAATATTCTTATGTAAATATACCACTATATAAATTATTTTCCTTTTATTTATTTATTTTTTAGGTAGAGCCACTATATGAATCGTGTGAGAGATACATCCATTTAAATCTTATGAGATAGACTTACAAGTTACAACAACAGCAATTAATGTCAATCCCTCTTTTAAGAGCATGAGAATTCCTTTTGTACTTGAAACTAAGAAGATATATCACCCATTTGATCGGATATTAAACTAAGACCAGATCAAACTGAGTTGCTTTTTAATAAGAAGCTGATAGTATAATACTTCTTTCACCTACTTCTTCAGAAAATCTTATGCATAAGTTGGTATACGAGTTTGTTTCTAATTGAACCCTCTTCAAACATCTCCATAATGAGAATCAATAGTCACTTCCGTTCAAAAATCATTAAAGAATTGCTGTGGAAACAGCTAGAGTGCTGGCACATCTGCCCTCTGCTCATTCATTACCCATCCTCCATAGAAATGTCAAGTATTTCGGTATGTCACCAGATAGGTAACTACAACTACATAGCCAAAGTATCTGAGTTTTGAGCTTCGAGACTAGCTTTTTAAACAAGTCTAGATCCATAATGCTTTTATACATATCATTTTTTTTTAATAAATAACAAATTCATTAACCAAAAGGGGGGGAGGGCGGAGGGGGAGGGGGGAGGGCGGATGAGAAAACAATGAAAGAAAGGCTAAGCCTTAATGAAGCCAACAAGGCCAAAAGCAAAAGCAAAACAAAGATAAAGAACAAAGGCACTAAAGGCCAAGAAGAAGAGCTTAACAAACTTAAGACCAAAATTAATTTTTATTTTTTATTCTTCATATTCTTCTTCTTAGAAGAGAAATCAATGATAAGGACTTCATCAAGGTGTTGGCAACCTTTAGTAGAATGGCTGCTTTTCCTACGACCCCAAAGTGGAAGAAAAGGGATCTCAGAGTTAGAGGGATCCTCAGATTCTGCATTATAAGAGGAGTCCTGCCCATAGTCATTGCCATCCACATGCACTAAAATAGGATCAAGAAATGAATTCTGGATCACACTCAAAAAGAGAAACTGTTGGATCAAGCCTAGAAGATGAAAAAAGGGCGAGGTGAGTTTAGACTAGGCTAAGGCCCCAAGGGGGAGGGAAAGGGAAGGGGCTGAGGGGAGGAGATGGACTAGGAGGCTCAGCCCACAAGGGAATGAGGATGAGAGGAGGTTTGGAGCTGGTCTTGGCCTAGAATTAGGGAAAGAAGGAGGGAAGATAAGAATTGGGTCAAGCTAGGAGAAAAAGGTTGGCCCAAGAGAAGAGTTGAGTGGGTGCAAAAGGGGCGAGAATCAGTTCAACTCTTCCCTATCTATGAACCTCAAAACAACAGTTGTTATTGATTGGTTCCCTCCCAACCATTAAGATGTCATGAATGGTAGTGGTTTGGTTGGCGAATCTCCTGCCCTCATCCAGAAATTAAATTTGTATGCCACAGGTTACCAGCCAACACCTGACGAACCCTCAAGTTTAAGGCAAGAGAACAGAGACTTGAAAACCGAGTTGGTGAGGATGCAAGTGCGACTAAAAGAAGTTGAGAAAGCAGCCACAAACAATCAACTGACGGGCATTCCATCTTCTGATAAACAACCATTGCCTCGAAGGTCATTTATCAACTCAATATCAAGAAATCTTGGTCGGGTTTGTCCCTTTAAGTCTCTTGATTCCAAAGGTCAGACCAAACCAAGCAAAGATAGATGACACTCCATTGCCTAAGACATCCATCTACTTTTGTGCATTATTTATCAAGTACACTATCACTCACTCTCTTCCAAGGCTTAATGGATTAGTGGCCTTCTGCTTAGTCAGTCAAGCAAATATTATGTACATTTATCACTGTTTGCAACAAACACTAAGAAACTTCAATCTGATGAAAAAGGAGAAAACTTGTTACTTAGAGTGCTTTTCTGGTATGTATTTGACACTAGGAACTTTTGATATCCATGGTCTTGGCTGTTAACTCTTCCCAGAGGATGAAAATGATGATGCTTGCTTACACATATTGAAATAATTAGATCAATTACAAATCTACAGGAACATGAAGATGCATAGTGAACTTATAACAACCATTAGATACAAACACAAGTACAAAAATCACTTGGTTTACAATAGCATTATAACAGCCGGAAATCCAATAGTTATCCAACTAGTCAAAGTAACAAATCTTGATGTCATCTCTGTTTCCAAGGATTAGCAGAAGCAAAGAAAAGAGGAGAATTGAAACAATAGTTGAATGAATTTAGACTTGTTTGAACACATTAAAGACAAACATTCTAGATACAGAAGAAAAACCCTGATGGGATCGAGCCATCATCGCTAGATAATATCTAGGTGCTCTTCCAATTGAGCTAAGGATTCACCTAAGAAATGAAACATGTTAGATCATTAATAAAATAAAATAACCATATTACAAAGCACTTTATAAGCAACAACACAAACAACATTCAGGAGTTACCATTTAGCCTTCATACCCAATGCCGAAACGTCGACGAGGAGCTAGCTTGTGCCCACTATGGCACAAGTGCATGTTAGACTGCTCATTCTCTAAGGTAGCTATCACATCTACACTCTCACTCCCACTCCCACTAGGATCTTCTGGATGAACCATTGGTTCATTATCCAGAGTCTGAATCCCTGGAGTGAAAAGATCACTATCTTATATCTCAAAGAATTCAATTGATTATTTGATAACTCCTGAAAGAGATGGAAAATCATTCTCCAAGAATGTTGCATCCCTAGACTCAAGTTCCTCTCACTCTCATCTAGTCCAATGAAGACATGGTCTTTTGAGAGGTCAAAATATCTTACAAAGATACAATTTCTTCCTCTGGGTCTAAGCTTCTCATATTGGTGAGAAGTAGAGTGAACATATGCTGCACGTCCCCATGCATGCAAGTAACTCAAATTTGGCTTCCTTCCGATCCACAACTCATATGGTGTGGAAGGAATTGATTTGGTTGGAACTCTATTAAGGATATAGGCCACAGTCAGCAAAGCATCTTCCCCATAAGAGATGGGTAGGTTTGCCTGCGCCATCATGGATCTCACCATGTAGCAAGGTTCTATTCCTCCTCATAGCAATCCCATTTTGCTGTGGAGTCCCTGGAATAGTAAGTTGCCTAGATATCCTCTTTTCATCACACAACCCTTTGAACATATCAGAGAGATACTCTCTACCTCTATCCGTTCTAAGAGTTTTAATCTTTATATCTAACTGATTCTCAACTAAGGTCATGAATTTCTTAAAAACATTCTAGAGTTTCTAACTTATGAGAAATTAGATAAATATGACCATACCATGTATAGTACATCCATGAATGTGATGAAATAAGATGTCCTTTTCTAGTATGCACATTCATGGGTCCACATACTTTTGAATGAATAAGTTCTAGAGGAAGAGATGCTCTTAAAACATTTTTGAATGGTTTTCTAGTTGCTTTTCCTGCTAGACATAACTCACAAGTTGGCAAATTGGATAGTGAACCTTGACCTAAGAGACCTTCTCTTTCCAACCTGTTCATCCTATCTAAGCCAATATATCCTAGTCTAGCATGCCACATATTAGAATCAATACACATAGTATTTTGGCAAACAAAAGCATTACTAGAATTAGTTAAATTATCAATTGTATCAAATACAATAAAACCATTCTGAAGAAAAACCTAACCATAAACTGTATTGCCTAGATACAAAACCAAAGAATTGTTCTCAAATACAACTCTAAAACCATGTCTCATAAGAAAATTAACAGAAACAAGATTTCTCCTAATGTCTGGAGCATACAACACATCATGGAGTAACAGTGTCCGGCCACATCACAAAACTAATTTGCATGTGCCAATGCCATGAACCTCCACACTTGAGCAGTTCCCCATCGTTATTCTTCTACTTCTTCTTGGAACACTACGGTAGTCCCTTGTTATGTGTTTTGTCGCTCCTGAATCAATAATCCACAAAGGATTTAGTTCAGCAAGCATAGTAAAACTTGTTACATAACAAGATGAGGTATAACACGCAATACATATCTCTTGCTCAGTGCAATCATGAGCAAAATGACTAGGCTTTCGGCAGTTGAAGCAAATCAAAGGTGATTTATTCTTGCCAACATTAGTCCCCCTTGAACGCTTGGGGCCACTCTTGTTTTTGTTCCCACCTTGGTTACTTTGCCTGGACCGCTGAGGTTGAGCTTTCTCCTTCTTGCACTTAGAGCCTGCACCCTTACTGATGCTAGCTTCAACGGCAAGTACTTCAAGTGTGAGGGGCATCAGCCAACATTCGATTTCCCAAGTCTTAGGCAATGACCTGATGACTGCAAAGACTTGCTCTTCATCAGTCTTTTGGCGCCCACATGCGCTCAACTCACTTATCATGTTGGACATGATGGTTATATGCTGCCTCATGGTGTGACCCTAGCGCATCTTATAACCATCAAAAGCGAGTCTGAGTTGGTAGCCTCTTGTGGTGGAAGTCCCTCCATATTGGAACTTCATAGCCTCCCACAAAGACTTTGTAGTCATATGCTTCTCAAATTGAAGCATTAGGTCATCCCTCATGGAGCTTAGAATAGTAATCCTAGCTACCTGGCCTTTCTTCTTCCAAGCATTGTAAAGTTCAAGGTCCCTACGATGTTGTGCAATGGTACCTTCCTCAGGTGGGGACGTGGTCCGGTTTATGGTTTCCAGCATGTCCTGCTCTTCCAAGAGATACAACACCTTTCGGTGCTAGAGGTCATAATTCCTCTCATTTAGTTTATCTCCTTTCGTGAGGTCATCAACCATGCTCTTGGTAGTAGCCATTAAACTAGGGACAATATATACAAGGATGAGTTCATCTATTCTAGCATAACACACAACACAAGCAATAACAAATCACACTAGCATAATCAACCTATGGGATAAGCATTTAAACCAAAAGAGATGCTAACAAACATTCAATCAAATTCTCATACAAACCCACATAGACTTATATACTAGTTTCAATCAGTGCCGAAACATGATTAAAGACCCATAATTAAAACAGTTTTAATAAAATAAAAACATCCAATCATGTTTATGCTATGAGGTGGTTCACACAAAATGCTTCTACCTCACTAGCTCCCACTAGACCCCATTAGGCCCTCAATGCCCAAACATCATACAGATTGTCGGGCCACTGGTGTTTAGTAAGTTAGAAACACATTTTGAACTAGACAGACCAAGAATCTCATAAAATCCATCTCCAAGACAGACTGCCGTCTGGCCCAAACGGACTTCCATCTCCCATATGAAAAATCCATCTGGTCCTCTGTGATTAGAGGGACAACTGTTTGGTCCTCTGTGACTAGACGGAATTCTCATCTGGTCTACTGTGATCAGACGGATGTCCGTCTGGTCCTCAGTGACCAAACAACGTCTGCAGTTATTCATAAACTACAGAACTGGAAACAACAACAACAACAACAACAACAAAAAAAAAAAAAAAAAAAAAAACATTTTTCACAAAAAAAAAATTCCCAAAAAACGCACGGAAATTCCAACAATCATTAAACAAGAATGCATTCTCATGGATTATCAATTCATGCAGTTTTTACATAAGGGAAATCACAAGGATCGTCCCACTTGGACCCGAACAAAAATTTAGGGTTTCTCAAAACCCTCTCAATTCTCCCATGGGTTTCTTATTACAACTTGGATTCTCCACGAGTTTCTATAAACTGTTGATCCTCCCATTGGATCCATTCAAGAAAGCACAAAACAGTAAGGAGGAACCGAGAATCGTGGGAATCATGGCTCTTATGCCAATGTTGGTAATACTCCATATATATCAATTTGATAATTAAATGGGAGAAAGATCCTTATCTGGATTCGCTTTCCCAAATAATATAGAATATCTACAACGGAAGTAATTTGGACCACGTCCTTGTTCATCAACAATCCCGTCACCGGTTTGATTCCACAATCTCTAGGAAAGGGAATAAATTCCACAACCCAAATGCTGTGTGGAAGGATGGTATGGAGATCTAAAGCAAAGGAGAAGAAACTACCAAATAATAACTCCTTCCTACGTTTTCTTGGGGAGAGAGAGAGAGAGAGAGAGAGAGAGAGAGAGAGAGAGAGAGAGAGAGAGAGAGAGAGAGAGAGAGAGAGAGAGAGAGAGAGAGAGAGAGAGAGAGAGAGAGAGAAGGGGAGCTAGCTTTCAGGAAATCTCACGTATGAATAATCTTGTACCTCTACAGTGATGTGGTAGTTACCAAAATATATAAACCTATATTTTGTAACCGCCCTAAAAGTGAGTTTCTAATTTTTCCCTTGGGCATATAATTAAATTAATAATTAATAAGTCCCAACAACTTGAATTTAGGTTTTTAAAAATGTAAGAGAAGAACAAGTGGAGAAATTTTTGTTTGTTGTCGTATAAGTATCTTTAACGTGATTCTTGATTGGTGATGGATTCATCCTATAGTTGGGTACAAGGGTAGAGATAACTACAGAGTTCTCAAAAATTTTGGAACATAAACCCTATTTAATTTTAGAACTGGTTTAAATTATCGGTTCATAACTGACTGTCATATGTGACCGGAATTCTTGTATTGCATCAACATATTTTGGTGAGTCGAATGACTTGATGGGTTGGTCAACATATTTACCTATTTAAATTCTATAAATATATCATGTATGTTCTCTTATGTTGTCATAGTGAGATTTAGGATTTTTGCCATAGTTGAGAGATCTCTGATACAATCTACTTCTACATAGTGAAAATACTTCTTCTTTACTAGTAGACACTACACACTTCCTTTGTGTGTAAACTATGTTTATTCTATATATATGTCCTGTCCTGACCGTTTCGGTAGAAACCCCATGTTTTTGTTTGGTTAAAGAAGTTAGGTAAGGAACACTATTTGTTTATGCAACGATTCAACGAGAATATGCTCTTCATTTCTCATAGGCAAAGACGGTCTATTACTAAAAGGAAAGGAAAAAAAAACAGTGACAGGGATAAAATCATGTATCGAGAAAATTATGAATTGTTGATAGGTTGGCATTATTATTTGTGCTGCAAGTCTACGTACACATTCATAAAAGGGAAATCAATCTGTTTAGTGACGATAATATCAATATATTTGATTGAATCAATAGATTTTTTTTCACCACCATCATTTGAGTCATCAATGACTAGTAACTTATCGAGGTTTTGGCCTCTAAAGCTTGAAGGTGTGCAAGCCGTCTATGAGAAAGATTGATTTTACTAAGGTGAACTACAAAGCTGTTCCACCTTAATTCCAAGGAAGAGGAAAGGAAAAGGTAAGCAGAGCCATGAATTTGAATCTTCTGATGTTATTGCTTAGTCTTTTCTCAATAGTTGCAGCAGTAGTAATCGCGCTTCCACCACTAGTCTAGCTGGGTTTGCATGGAGAAATGCAGAAATCTGAGCATTCTCTACCCATTTGGTGACAGAGAAGGATGTTGAGGTATCTGAGTCATACTCAAATATGGTTGAAGTATTTGAGTTATACCTAACATATGTTCTAATAGGCCATTGGGTCAGTTACGATCCAACGGTGTAATGGGCCTTGTGGGGGAGTCCAACTAACCGTAGAACCTAGTGTTAGTCTATAAATATTGCTGGAAGCAATGGTCTGGGTATTCCAATATAGATACTCAGAATGTAATGTTTTAAACAACTTTGTGCTTAGACCCTAACCCTAACAATATAGATACTAAGAATGTAATGCTTTAAGTAACCTTGTGTTTAAATCCTAACCCTAACAATCTTACAACATTATTAATTTTCCTCAATTTTTCAGACGAGAAGTAATTGATGACTTCGTTTGTGAGAACCAATTACCAAGGCGGTGTGCGTTGCTCCATCCTCCAGCCGGCCCCAAAAATCAATTAAATGGGTACCTCTTTATATGCGAAACCATACAGCACGTTTTGAATCCGTAGATGTCCACCTCTTGTCTCTGCTGCTGTGTTCACATATGCTTTCCTAAAAGCAGAGTGCCAAGAGCTGGAAAGTAGCAGCCTGCATTCACATATGCAATGAGGTGGTACCTTTGCCGATTCCGGAAGAGGACGAGGAGGTCATCAAATCCGTGGTTGATGGAATCATTCCCTCTTACGACCTCAAAGAAAAGGTCAGTGATTGAAATTGTGCCACAATGATACGCCGTGAAGCATTGTAGAGGATGACGGGGAGATCTCTTGCTGGCTTGCCTTTCGTTGGCTTTTGATTATGATTCCATTTTCTACCCAGGCTGTGAGATGCCTGTGGATTATGTCCATATTCCTGTGGGAATCGCTGGTCCATTGTTGCTCGATGGAAGGGAGTATATGGTGCCCTTGGCAATCACTGAAGGTCGTGTGGTGGCCAGTACCGACAAGGGTTTTAAGGCCATTTACGAGTCTAGTGGTGCCTCCAGCGCATTGCTCAGAGATGGGATAACTAGCACTCCTGTCCAGCCAAGGAGGACTTCTATAATTCTGGAATGCGTATGTGCGTTGAGAATGGAAGAGCCATAGACAGCGTGAAGTGCAAAAGCAAATTACAGAATTAAACAGTGAAAACCTTAGTGGTTACATATTAAAGGGATCTTTATTTGCATCTTGAGAATCCTCTTCATGCTGTTGGGGCCCATCCCCACCACTTTGCAACATTTGAGAATTCTCTTCTCTAGATGCTGTAGGGCCCCACCACTTGCCAAGATTGAGAAGGAAAATAAGCCCCAACGCTGGATGCTTTACTTCCTCTCTCTTGGAGGTGTTCGACTCTAATGTTATTGGTTGAAATGCCAAACCTTGGCTCCGGATTAGTAGAGTTCCAGAAGTGGAGGGAGAATCATTGTCCTTTCTAGGAGTTTAATTGCTCACATCTCATATCTATAATCGACCCTATCAAGAAGGTACAATCCTATTTGTTTTCAAGTATAACTCTTGAATATACGGTATAAGGTACTTATGATCTTTCCTCTATAGACTCATCTTTTACTTGACATTGCATTGCTTATTTTGATTTTTAAATCTAGCATGGGTGTTAACCTTGGTTAATATTGCAATCATTAGCTACTACTTGTGATTCTTGTTAGATGCTCATGAATCATTGGTTTGAAATTTTCCACCACTTATGCTAGCACAAGCCAACTTTATTCTAACCACTTTAGTGATGGTTTCTCAACCGTTCTTAGTTTCACTTAGTCGTGGTTGAATTAAACTTTGTATAAAGATTATACATATTTCTTTGTTGAATATTGGTATTGGTAGCCTTGGTAAAGGTGATGTTTTTGTTGTTAAGGTTTTAAAATCATTGTGATTTTTTTAACAATTAAACTAAAGGTGGAATTATGTGGATGAAAATTTTTAAATATTTCTAGATGCTTTGAGTAGCAAATGGAGAATTTAAATATTTTCAGATGCTTTGTCACTATTGAAATTGAGAAAGAAACTGCCACTTACTCTCTTCTATCAAGATTTTTTTTTTAGCATTTTTCTTTTTTTTGAAGAAAAAAAAAGGGAGGGGAAGAGAGATAACACCTAAATGGAGATATGCGTCCAATTAACTTGACCAAGTTAGAAACCTTCATTGGGTCTAAAATCAATGCAAAAAAGTGAAAACAAAATTTGGATGAAAGAGTCTAAATTTGTTCTATAGAATATTAATGTGTTTTTGATTCGTCTTATGATTCTTGTATCGTTGATTCTTGGTCTTGTAAATAAAAAGACACATCTCTAAGTTTTTTGTTTTATACCAAGTTATTCATATCAGTTTTAAATTTTGAGAATTTTGATAGAGTGAATGATATGGACAAAGAGTATATTAATTATAAAACCTACATGAACAAACTTGAAGGGTAAGTCATTAAAGGTTTCGAACATAAAGACTATAAATTAATTTAGTCTTTTGATTTTAAATAAGCACCTAAATTATGGCACAAAAATTTGACAAAATAAGTAAAGAGCTTTGGGCTTCAAACGAGTGACTTTGATAAATGCCTTTATTATAAGTCTGTGTAAAATAAGGTCATAATTATTTGCTTATATTTAGACAACATGCTGATTTTTTGTTCTGATCATTCTGTAGTCAATGACATCAAAGAAACCTAAGCTAAAAAATTTGACATGACGGTCTTGGTGTTGTTAGACACCATTCTTAGCATGAAAATAAGTTTTTTTAGGCAAAGAATTACCCTTAGCCAATTTAGCTATATTAAAAACTACTTTCTAGTGGTGAAACCAACACCTCTTAGTGAAGAGGTCGTGGGTTCAACTCTTGCTGAAGCATATTAATATCCTTATCTCCCGTATTAATAAAAACAAAAACGAAGCCCATTCGTAGGAAAAAAAAAAAAAACTACTTTCTAGATGGGGATATAGTGTATACAAATTAGTAGATACATCATATGATTATAACAAAAGCTTGTACCAAATGATGGTAAAACTATGAATTAGTTAGAACATTTTAAAATGATTGGTAGTCTCTTGTATGCAATGAGTTGCATTACGCCGAACATAGCCTATATAGCAGGCATGCTGAGTTGATTCACTAATAATCCTAGTAGAGAGTATTGGTTTTCCTTTATAAAGCTAATGAAATACTTTAAAGGTAGTTTAAATTATGTTCTTCTCTAAATTGGATATTCTCAAATTTTAGAAGGATAATTTTTATGCATTTTTTTGCTTAGAAATAGAAACAGCAAATCTATTAGTGATTATTTTTACACTAGGTGAAGTGGATGTTGAAAGGAAATCTAAGAGATAAATTTGTATTGTTTTGAATTCTATCTTTTATAGAATCAGAATTATATTCTCAAGCCTCAAGGAAGAGATAAGGCAGAGAGTCGATAAAAAAAATTTGATCTTGGGTATTCTTTTGATTAACTTATAGATTTGTTTTGTGATAATCAAGTAACAACAATGATAGCTAATACCTCACTCTTTAATGGTAAGAGGAGACAAATTAGGCTAATGCAGGTTGTGCTGAATCATCTAATAGAACAATAAGTGATTACTTTAGTTGATGTGTGATCAATATAGAACATAGTAGATGCCCTTACAAAAGGATTGATATCAAACATTCAAAATTGTGGGGTAGATGGGGTTAAAGACCATATTGATAGATAGGTCTTAATACAATTCTATGTTATTTTGAATTATTCGAATTTCATCTAGCTATAGTTAGCATTTATGATAATTTACATATTTAAGATAATTTGACAAGATTTTGGAGTATAGAGATTTGTGAAATCATTCCATATTAATGATATAGCAACCTTTGTATGAGGCTTGATTACCTTGTTATTCCAAACAAGGAATATGAAAATTGTTGATATATTTCAATCTCGACCATTGAAATTCAATTTTGACTGAAACTTTGAATCCTGAGTGTCCAAAATCATGGCTTGACTATCATGAGGAATCAAAATTATTTTAATCCACTAGGTTTTGAAATTAACCAATCCACCACCTTTTACGAGTAACTCTTTTTTTTTGGTAAACAGCACTTCATTCATATAACTAAAAGAAGTACAAACAGAACTGCATGAGTACACAGGGTTCGAAACGAACCAAGGAGCGGACAAGGACCAAACTGTCGTACATACAATAGACAGGGTCGCCAAGGGTAAGGGTTGGGTCAAGCCCAAAATGGATCACGTCCACAAAACCCTTAGAACAGAAACACCAAAAAAACACCAACACCCACATAGGGGGACAGACATACAACACCCACATAGGGGGACATCCAACACGCCTCGAGGGCGGATACATAACTTCTACATTTGTAGCGATGGTAGCAGTGAAAATGCGGATCGGACCTGCCATCCGGCTCTGCCATATAGGCGTACCTATCAAGCTCGATGCAGAAGAACTTGTACCCAAAGCTGAAGTTGTTCTGCGGTGTGCACCAAGAAAATGCTGTAACCAAAGGAGCTGTTATGAAAAAAAAAAATTGCAACCGCAGATCTAAGGGGAAACCCTAAATCTGGTTATTAACGGAGAGAGCGAAACGGAGACGGAAAAGAGGAGCAGGGAAGGTAGGCGAAGGGGAGACGGAGAACAGAGCCAAACGGAAGAGAGAAACAGAGAAAACGGGAGAGAGAAACAGAGATGACAGGAGAGAGAAACAGAGAAAACGGGAGAGAGAAACAGAGATGACAGGAGAGAGAACAGAGATGCCGGGAGAGAGAAATGGAAGAGAGAACAAAGGTGAAGGGAAAGAGACAGAACTGTCGGAGTGTGAGAAAAAAAAAAAAAACAGAGAAGAGACAAGAGAGAGAGAGCTGGAGGAGAGGGAGAGGGAGAGAAAACTAGAGGAGAGAAAGAGAGAAGCAAAGAAACGGAGTGGCAGAAGAGGAGCAGGAGACCGGAGCGGCGGAAGAAGAATAGGGGAGGCGGAGAGACTACTCGGGCGAGCCTCTCCGCCTCAAATTGCTCGATCGGGCGGAGGAGTTCAGGAGAGAGACGAGAGTTGCAGAGCCGGGGTTTCAGGAGAGAGAAAAAGAAGAGAGTCAAGCAGCTTTAATTGAAAGTTTACAAAATTGAAGGAACAAAACCTTCATTTTTTTTTTGACCAGCACAAGACAGGAAAAGGACTAGAGATGTAGCTTCACCATTTACGAGTAACCGTGTCTGACTTTTCCTTGATTCAAACGGTCAAATTTGAAATTACCCAAAAAAAAAAAGTCAAATTTGTGGACATGATTGATACCGACATGACATGATACTTTAAAATATTTGACCAAATGGTATTGGAATTGACACGCAAATCTAGACATAGTTGACTTGAAAGCCGACGTGTACTTGATGATGAACAGAAAAAATAAATGTAGCGAGTCTGCAAAGAAAAACGAAATAAGTTGGTTCTTTCTGAAGAGGGTAAGGAGAGGTAGAGGAATAGATGGAGGGGAAGGAAATTGTAAGGGAAGCAATGGCTCTGAATCTTCTGAAGATGATGCTTGTTTTACTTTGCCTGCTTCAATCGCCAAGTGCAATAGCCAAGGTGGTTCCACAACTAGTCCTACCAGGTTGCAGGGAGAAATGTGGAAATTTGACCATAGCCTACCCGTTTGGAGAGAGACATGGATGCTTCATGGATCCTCATTATAATATCACATGCCAGGCTCAGGAAGATGGTAGCTTCAAAGCCTATCGAGGAAATGATGTTGGTGAAGTTCTGGAGATATCATTAATCGAAGCCCAACTCACACTGAAGCTCAGCTATTCTTCTTCTGATTGCTTCAGTGCTACAGGTGAGAGAACTGTAGTTGGTATCCCGTATATGTTACCAGATATTCCATACACCTTCTCAGCCAAGAAAAACAAGCTCATAGCCATAGGTTGTGATACCTTGGCCTATTTGACTGACTCTTGGGATGACAACTATACCAGTGGGTGCATGTCTCAGTGCGGTAGCATGCATAATGTAACAAATGGGTCTTGTTCTGGAATTGGTTGTTGCCAAGCTTCTATCCCTCAAAGGCTCAAAAGCTTCCATGTGACTCTTGAGAGTAAATACAATCACACAAGGAATCATATGTTCAACCCTTGCAGCTTTGCTTTCTTTGGCGATCCAAATCAGTTCACCTTTGATTCAACAGTTCTTTCTGCTCGTAGTTATGACAGATCCAAGACACCACTAGTGTTAGACTGGGCAATTGGGAATCAAACATGTCAAGAAGCAAAATCTCAAGCTTGTGGCCCGAATAGCTTTTGCTCTGATTCAACCAATGGCCCTGGTTATCGCTGTTTCTGCAAAAATGGTTTTCATGGCAACCCTTATCTCCCTGAAGTAGGATGTGTAGGTAATTATTTTTCGTGTTTCTGGCTTTCGTTCCATTGTTCACTTCAGATGCATCAGTTACAGTAGAACTAACGAACAAATTTTCATTGTTGCTGTGATGTGGTGGTGAAGATATCAATGAATGTGAAGATGAAAACAACAATTCATGCGCTAAGAATGCTAAATGCCGTAACACAAAAGGAAGTTACACATGCGAATGTCAAAAAGGCTACTACGGCGATGGTCGTCAAAACGGAACTCGTTGTACACAAGATCTCACACGCATTCGAGTGATTACAATTATTGCATGTAAGTTTATTTTTTAATTATATATTTATATTCATGTTCGCTTATTTAAACAAAAAAAAAAAAAAAGAAAATTTCGACAAAAATCGTGCCAAATAAGGAGTTGTAGAACTAATTAATAACTGTACAGTCTATTACCACCCAAAAAAAAAAAAAAAAAAACTGTAGTCTACTATTTTAAATTTCTACCAAATGTCCCCATAATTTGATATTTGATTTTTTTTTTTTTAAATTTCTACCAAATGTCCCCATAATCCTGAGATTCTTTAAATTAGTTGAATTTGACTTAGAAATACATTAAACGTATAAAAAAAAAAAAAAAACGAAAATTCCGGATTCGCGGGCAGGGAAAGAGACGGCAAGGACGGGAAGGCGCCAAAAATATGAGGTAAAGCGGAAGGGACCCGCGGGGGTGTCTAGGCCCACCAAAGGTCAAAATCCTGTGTCCGGATTTGAAATCTCAGGAAACAAGGGGAAGCCCTTACATGATGCATTTAGTTAATAGTGCGGTTGTTGCATGTGTCATGGTTGTTTTTCCAAAAGTCTTCTCTGGCAACTATCCTAAGTCTTTAGCTTCAAGCAATAATGGAGTTGTTTAAAACACAAACCAAAAGAAAAACTTCAACTAAGACCCTATCCCTTACCTTTGGCCCCCCCAGGTGGGGGAGGACTTGCTAACCAACAGGTAGGAAAGATACAACATGGCTAGCTGCCTAGAGACTTAGCATCGATCTAAACTAAATCCTCAATAGTAAACATAAGTTTCAGAGTAAATAGCAGTAAACATCTACATATGATTTTATGCAGGTACCAGTGCAAGCTGTCTGGTTGTTTCTCTTTTCATTTGGATTTTATATTGGGCAATTCAGAGAAGGCGTAAGCTTAGAGAAAAGTTCTTCTTACAAAATGGAGGTATGCTGTTGAAACAACAAATTGCTTCCAAAAAAGGGGTCAAACAGATGGCAGAGATTTTCTCTATAAATATGCTAAAAACAGCAACCAATAACTTTCATGAGAGTCAAATAATTGGTCAAGGTGGGTTTGGTACTGTTTATAAGGGAATCTTATCAAGTGGCAAAAATGTTGCTATTAAGAAGTCCAAAATCATGGACAAAGGCCATATTATACAGTTTATAAATGAAGTTGATATCCTCTCCCAAATCAATCACAGACATGTGGTGAAGCTCTTGGGTTGTTGCCTAGAGACTGAGGTGCCATTGTTAGTTTATGAGTTCATCTCAAATGGGACACTTTTCCAACATATTCACTGTGGCAATGAAGCATCTTCTCTTTCATGGGAAAATCGTCTAAGAATTGCTGCAGAAACTTCAGATGCTTTGGCCTATTTACACTCTTCTCATTCAGTGCCCATCATTCACAGAGATGTCAAGTCTTCAAATATATTGTTGGATGATAAATACATGGCTAAAGTATCTGATTTTGGAGCTTCAAGATTGGTTCCTCTAGATCAAACTCTAAAGAATACAGCAATTCAAGGGACTTATGGATACTTAGATCCAAAATGTTACCCTACTGGTCAACTAACTGATAAGAGTGATGTTTATAGTTTTGGAGTTGTTTTGCTGGAGCTTTTGACAGGGAAAAAGGCACTTCTCTTTGAAGAATCTGGGGATTGCTCAACCTTGGTGACATATTTTTTATCTTCAATGGAGGATGAAAATCTTTTTCAGATTCTTGATGCTCGAATAATATCTGATGAAAAGAGAGAACAAATATTAGAAGTTGCTGAACTTGCAAGAGAGTGTGTAAAGGACAACAGAGAAGAAAGGCCAACAATGAAGGAAGTTGCGAAGGAACTTGACTCTTTGAAGATGTTGTATGAGCAACCATCCCTACAACATAATCAAGAGTATCAACCTTTTTTAGGTGAACCATTGACAACTTCTACTGATACAGCTCTTGAAATGGGG
Organism: Hakea prostrata; assembly: GCF_041222555.1. Taxonomy (NCBI): domain Eukaryota; kingdom Viridiplantae; phylum Streptophyta; class Magnoliopsida; order Proteales; family Proteaceae; genus Hakea; species Hakea prostrata. Next base: position 52,689,627 of record NC_142604.1, read on the forward strand.
ATGGGTTATAGCATAATTGAGGATGATTATAGCATAGTGGCAAGGTAGTTTTGACATGGCATCAAACCTAATATTCTTATGTAAATTTACCACTATATATTTTATTTTCCTTTTATTTATTTATTAGGTAGAGCCACTATATGAATCGTGTGAGAGATACATCCATTTAAATCTTATGAGATAGACTTACAAGTTACAACAACAGCAATTAATGTCAATCCCTCTTTATTAAGAACTTGAGACTTCCTTTTGTACTTGAAACTAAGAAGATATCACCCATTTGATCGGATCTTAAACTTAGACCAGATCAAACTGAGTTGCTTTTTAATAAGAAGCTGGTAGTATAATACTTCTTTCACCTACTTCTTCTGGAAATCTTATGCATAAGTTGGTATACGAGTTTGTTTCTAATTGAACCCTCTTCAAACATCTCCATAATGAGAATCAATAGTCACTTCCGTTCAAAAATCACTAAAGAATTGCTGTGGAAACAGCTGGATTGTTGGCACATTTTCCCTCTGCTCATTCAATACCCATCCTCCATAGAAATGTCAAGTATTTCGGTATGCCACCAGATAGGTAACTACAACTACATAGCCAAAGTATATGAGTTTTGAGTTTCGAGACTAGCTTTTTAAACAAGTCTAGATCCATAATGCTTTTATACAGATCATTTTTTTTTAATAAATAACAAATTCATTAACCAAAAGGGGGGGGGGGGGGGGGGAGGGCGGATGAGAAAACAATGAAAGAAAGGCTAAGCCTTAATGAAGCCAACAAGGCCAAAAGTGAAAGCAAAACAAAGATAAAGAAAAAGAGGCACTAAAGGCCATGAAGAAGAGCTTAACAGACTCAAGACCAAAATTAATTTTTCTTATTTTTCATATTCTTCTTCTTAGAAGAGGAAGCAATGATAAGGTCTTCATCAAGGTTTTGGCAACCTTTAGTAGAATGGCTGCTTCTCCTACGACCCCAAAGTGGAAGAAAAGGGATCTCAGAGTTAGAGGATCCTCAGATTCTGCATTGTAAGAGGAATCCTGCCCATAGTCATTGCCATCCACATGCACTAAAATAGGATCAAGAAATGAACTCTGGATCACACTCAAAAGAGAAACTGTTGGATCAAGCCTAGAAGATGAAAGAAGGGAGAGGTGAGTTTAGACTAGGCTAAGGCCCCAAGGGGGGAGGGAAAGGGAAGGGGCTGAGGGGAGGAGATGGGACTAGGAGGTTCAGCCCACAAGGGAATGAGGATGAGAGGAGGTTTGGAGCTGGTCTTGGCCCAGAATTAGGGAAAGGAGGGAAGATAAGAATTGGGTCAAGCTAGGAGAAAAAGGTTGGCCCAAGAGAAGAGTTGAGTGGGTGCAAAGGGGCGAGAATCAGTTCAACTCTTCCCTATCTATGAACCTCAAAACAACAGTTGTTATTGAATGGTTCCCTCCCAACCATTAAGATGTCATGAATGGCAGTGGTTTGGTTGGCGAATCTCCTGCCCTCATCCAGAAATTAAATTTGTATGCCACAGGTTACCAGCCAGCACCTGACGAACCCTCAAGCTTAAGGCAAGAGAAAAGAGACTTGAAAACCGAGTAGGTGAGGATGCAAGTGCAACTAAAAGAAGTTGAGAAAGCAGCCACAAACAATCAACTGACGGGCATTCGATCTTTTGATAAACAACCATTGCCTTGAAGGTCATTTATCGACTCAATATCAAGAAAACTTGGTTGGGTTTGTCCTTTAAGCCTCTTGATTCCAAAGGTCAGACCAAACCAAGCAAAGACAGAGGACACTCCATTGCCTACGAGATCCATCTACCTCTGTGCATTATATATCAAGTACACTATCACTCACTCTCTTCCAAGGCTCAATGGATTAGTAGCCTTCTGCTTAGTCAGTCAAGCAAATATTATGTATATTTATCACTGTTTTGCAGCAAACACTAAGAAACTTCAATCTCATGAAAAAGGAGAAAACTTGTTACTTAGAGTGCTTTTTCGGTATGTATTTGACACTAGGAACTTCTGATATCCATGGTCTTGGCTGTTAACTCTTCCCACAGGATGAAGATGATGATGCTTGCTTACACATATTGAAATAATTAGATCAATTACAAATCTACAGGAACATGAAGATGCACAGTGAACTTATACAACCATTAGATACAAACACAAGTACAAAATTCACTTGGTTTGTACAATAGCATTATAACAGCCGAAAATCCAATAGTTATCCAACTAGTCAAAGTAACAAATCTTGATGTCATCTCTGTTTCCAAGGATTAGCAGAAGCAGGGAAAAGAGGAGAATTAAAACAATAGTTGAATGAATTTAGACTTGTTTGAACACATTAAAGACAAGCATTCAAGATACGGAAGAAAAACCCTGATGGGATTGAGCCATCATCCCTAGATAATATCTAGGTGCTCTTCCAATTGAGCTAAGGATTCACCTAAGAAATGAAACATGTTAGATCATTAATAAAAAAATTAAAAAAACCATATTACAAAGCACTTTATAAGCAACAACTCATACAACATTATAAGCAAAACAATGCTTAAGCAAATAACAGACAACACCCATTTTTGGTAACAAGGGGTCTGTGTAGCCTTAGTTCAAATTATTGAACTGTTATATGAATGAAAAGCCACAACTAAGAATGCTAACCAAATTACAGAAACCAAACATTTTGGCTTTAGATATCATTAAGTCAATCATTAAAACCACAGGTCTGCTATACAAATATACCCATAGGATGATGATGATGCTTGCTTACACATAATGTGAGACAAAAAAAAATTTCCCTTGATGAATCACATAATGAGACAATTATGCAAAGTTAATTACTCATCTAAAGACAGTTAAAGGTGGGATGTTAATAGATAAAGATGGCATATTGTAAATTATCCATTCATTCCACTGCCCCACTTGTGTCGGTCTGATTTCTGGAAATGTTTGGAATGTTGTGGCCTTATGGAGATTTCAGTCTTGTGTAACTCATTAAGCTGGAAAGAAACAAATAGGATCTATAATTCCACAAGTACCTTTTGTTTCTACACAAAAAGGAAATCTATCCCACTATTTGTTTTACTGTAAAAGCATATAAAGGTATTGAAAAAGGGTAAAGTAAGAACTACAAAACAAAATTAGTGTGCTAGTTTAGTAAAAATGTGTTGAACTGGGTGTTTGGCACACAATTTATGTGCCAACAAGAAGTTCTAAATTAGAGTTTCTCTGACACAGAAGCGATTTTGGTTGAAAAAGAGGGGCACAAGAAAGAAGCTGATGATGATGATGATGAGGGGTAGTTATTTGCCCTTATTTTCAAAAGCCCTAAAAACCTCTGCTCTCATCTATGCTCTTGACTCTCTCTAGTCTCTCTAGTCTCTCTCAACTCTCTTGTGATTCTCTTTGGTCTCTCTCGACTCTCTCGTGACTCTCTATCATTTCTCTCATCTCTGTTGTCTCTCTCAAGCCCTAAGCAAGCTTGAAACCTCTCTGCACTCTATAACTGATCTCTCTACAACCGCTCTTTGCAACTGATCAAGGGTAAATCGAAGCAACAATTTCAGGTTCGCCAATTGATCATTTTAGGGTTTTCACTTCTTCATCTTCATTAGCGAGTCTCTGGTATCCACTTCTCATCTTCGTTCACTTGCGACTGGAGGTATTTTCCACTTCTTTATCTCATGGTTGTGGATTCTTGTGATTTGTGTCCATACCCCTCCCCCCTCTTTTATGCTAGAAACCATTGTTCTTGTAGTGGAAACTTTTGCAACCCAAGCGTTGGGTTGAGTAGGATGTCTTTGCAAATGAATTTGAGTTCAAACCTTAGGATGTGAAGTATGACTTTAAAAAACCTTATGAAAATATTTGCATTTGGCAGAGTTTGAATTTAGAAGCATGACTAATTTAATCACTATATACAGTTGAAGTTTTACCAAAAGAGAAATGGATATGGAAGGTGTGGAACCTGAAATTGAGAAAATGAGGGAAAATATGAAAACATAACCAATTTTTCAGTGTCATAAAATTGGGAAAATTTACATTGTCATAGAAAGTTATGGAAATTCGAAAATTTAATGTGCATCAGAGGTATTGATGAATAAGTCGAAGCAAAGAACGCAAAATAGAACTGATGGTAATAAGCCAATCTGCAGTTTTACCAAAAGAGAAATGGATATGGAAGGTGTGGAACTTGAAATTGAAAAAATGAGGGGAAATATGAAAACATAACCAATTTTTCAGTGTCAATTGGGAAAATTTACAGTGTCATAGAAAGTTATGGAACTTAAGTGGGCTTTGATATGGTACAGCAACACACAAAAAGGTTCCGAGAGAAAGAATCCAATTCAAATAAAGAAAACTCAAGAATCCCGTTTTTGAAGGTCTCTGTCTAGTTTTGATCAACGTCTTCATTGGATGGTCATCCAGTGTTTGATTGAGCCGATTTTTGGAGGAGAGCTTCACGACTTCTTGATCTGAAAATCCAATGGTGGGATTGTTCATTGGAGATCTCTAAGTTAGTCCGATTTGTATGTCAAAACACTCCTTGTTTAAGTCAGATAGGAACTTTGAGTTTGAGTTTGCAGCAGAAGAAAAGAAGGGAACATGGTTGTATGGTTTTTTTAAAGAGAGAAAACTGAAAAAGATTGAAAAGAGAAAAAAAGAGTTGGAGAAAAAGAGAAACAAGTATTGTTACCATGCATCTTACACAAGTTGAGGTAACCCGTATTCACAAGTTATTATCTATTATTTTCTAGGTTATGTTTAATGATGAAGAACCTAGATCATGAATGTAATTTGGGGAACTTGAATTATTGGTTTACATTGTGACCTAGCAAGTTGGAGCTTGTCTAGGGGTTGGGGTTGGTGCCCTTGTCTGAATTGCATTTTAGACTATAGCAGGGATTGGTGTTCCTGGACTGTTATAGCAGTCAAAATATCTAGGAGTGTATTGAGTAATATACGAAACCTTAGGTAGGGTATTACTCCGTGGATGTAGGCAATTTGGCCGAACCACGTAAACTCTGGTGCATTGCGTTTTTTGTTTATTTTTCTTTGTTGCACATATTGGAGTGCCTTGATTGCAGAGTGGTGGTAGACTGTCTGGTAGACCCAGCCACATAGTGGTGTGTGGTGGACGTGTCCTTGTGCAGTTGATAGCTACGAGAATGTTCTAATTAATCTTGTTTCGAGATTAAAGAAGCTTCACATTGAAGTGAATTTTTGAAGACATTGATTCACCCCCCTCTTAGTGTCAATCTAGGAATAACACATTACATCATCAAGGGTTATAGATTTCCTACCATATTTAATAGCATTCTTAACACCAACATGAGAATCAGGCAAAGAATTCAATAATAGGACAGCAAAGGTATTATCAGTTAATTCCTCATCTAAATCAGCCAAATCACATGACAATTTATAGAATCCCTCTACATTATCAGTAAGAGTCTTAGAAACATCCATTTTAAAATTAAACAGTTGTTCTTTCAATAAAGTAATATTAGGTACAGATGCAGTCATATAAAGCTGTTCAAGTTTAAGCCAAACCTGAGCTGCAGTTTTACAATCTCTTACCCTTCTCATAACAGTGTTACTCAAGTGCAAAATAATAGTACTATAGAAAAGATCTTGCATATCTTCCCTTTCTTCTTCAGTCATAAACAAAGAGACTTCTCTTTCTGTTTTTAATGCCTTATGGCATCTATTCTAAACTAGAATTGCACGCATTCTATTCGGGTTGGTGCCATGATAAAAGAATAAAGTATATTCAGTCAGATTAAATCTAACTAATTAAATCAGTAACACACTAGATATTATCTACTTAACCAATTTCATAATTTAAACAATAGATTTCTGAAATAAATAGTATGATAATATCAGAATTAAGTCAAGAAGGCAAGTAACAAATTACCAGTGAACAACATATTGAATATATTCAACAATAATAATCAAGAGTTGTTAACAGTAAGCAAGACACAAAAAATTCAGATTATAAACTATATGCAACTTATAATCAGAAATTTAAAACATAAGCAATTTTAGATTATAATCATAAATTAAACATCTATTTCATACATCCAATATGTTTAGCATAAAAGCCCCAAATTCAAGAAACCCTAAGGGCCAAACCACTATACAAGTCAGATAGCCAAATTGGATCTCAATTTCAATCAATAAATAAGGGAATTTATATGCAAACAATACCAATTAGACACAAAAGCCCTCAATCAATTTGAGTAAAACCCTAAATTAGGGTTTCGGTCGAACTAGGGTTTAGCCAGAAAATTTGAACCAAAGCTTAAGATGTTTAAGAATGTAACCAATAATAGCATATAGTAATCTAAAGCTAACAGAAACACATTCTAACAGAGTATACAAGGTTATTCAAGAAATAACAAGTCCAATCAAGAACCGAAACTATAGCTCTGATACCAAAACTGTTAAGCAATGTAACCTAATTTGCAGCGGAATTGAAGCAAGAACTAAAAAAAAAACAAGACACCAACAATTTTACTTGGTTCGGTCCTCAAGACCTACATCCAAGGATGAGTAGTGAACTCATCAAAACATGCAATAATCCAATAGTCAAGAGAAGGAGGTTACAACACTATAAGATCTACCCAACAAGAGCCCCAAGCATGAAACAAGAAGAAGATAATCTAAACAGGAACGAAAGCACTTGTTTACAACAACAACTCTATCCTCTCTTCAAGGTAACCGAAAACACCATATGTAGTGATTCTCTCACACCTTCAAAAGCAAGCAAGCTTCACTAAATCACACTTTAATGGCTCTTGAACCAGCAACAACAAGCACCAACAGCAAGCCCTAAGGCTTCTCTCGCAGACCAGAAAGAAACGAGAACCAGAGAAGAGAAGAGAATGAAATGATCGTGTGTTGCCCTAAACCCCCAAATGACAAGCATATATACATAAAGGCTGAAAGGACAGAACTGCCCCTCAAACATATACATAATACTACCCTGTCCTAATGAGAAGTAAAAGACATAAACACCCTTACATTATACAACAAATGGGAACTGAAGGGCTAAGAGGATATGAAGCTATGGCATACCCAAAAACTCGGCACCGTGAGCAGTGAGATGGCGCCCATTCATAAGTAATGTGTTGATCGAGAACCCTTCCATCCTTCTCCCAGATGTTTGTGTACTCTGGCAAACCATCCTCAGCATTCAAAAGACACAAAAGCGTGAGAAAGAAACTCTCTCCCTCTTCGTTGTACACCTTTCGGTGCATATAGGTTCACCAATGACACTAGCAATGGTGCACAAGAGCTTGGTTCCCTAGAGAACCATAGGAAGCCCATACAAATGAACCCACACAAGGAGTTGCTACACATTAGTCTTGTTCATTGGAGCATCATGCGACCACGGTCAGAGGATGAGAGGCCTAGTCATAGCTCCATGGTCCTTCGTCCATGACTTCTCAACTGAGTTCAACTAATTGAAACAAGAAAAGAAACACACCGCTGGAAGATCCAAAACTTCCACTTCACCTCGATTTACCCAGGTATCTTGCACAAACCCCTACATACTTGTGAAAGTGGGGCTAGGTTTGTAAACATAGCCAATGAGTGCTAGCTCCCATCGCTCTCTCTCATTGATGACTTCGCCAAGTTCGTAATCTGCAAAATTTTCTCCATCTTCTACAGTGGGTGTAACGTAATACATGGACATATCAACATCCCTACATTGTTGCTTTTGAAAAACCCTGCCTAGGAACGTCCTAGTTGATCAGTATCAAGGTCAACATGAGGTGAGGAGTCAGTAGAGCCTATATGAGGTGTACCTCTAGCTGCCAGAATGAAAGCCATGTATGTCGCCACTCACAGCAAGTTCCCAGTAAAGGTTTTTTGGTGGTCATTTTTCACAGTAAGTTCCCAGCAAAGGTTTTTGGTGGTCATTTTTCACAGCATGTTCTAGAATTCTTATACATGTTTCGAAGATGGCTCCTTGTGTTGGTCTTCGCCAACTGATCAGCTAATCTCCTGGGGTGATTTATTTATTTATTTTTTTAGATGAACCAAAAATTCTTTATCAAATAGGAAGAAGGGGGGTGTGAAACAAAATTTTGGGTATATGGTGCATCTGGGTGAAGATGTTGCTGCACACAAAATAGGCCTTCTTGACTCTTCAAAGAATCTACTTCAACTAAAAGGCCTACATGACATTTTCTTCAAAAGAATAGGTTAAAAAAAAAAAGAATGGGGGGGGGGGGGGGGAGAGAGAGAGAGAGAGAGAGAGAGAGAGAGAGAGAGAGAGAGAGAGAGAGAGCCTTGTGACCAATAAACCATCTACACCACATGTCACATTATTTATGCCAGCTACTATTCAACTCGGCCCCCCCCCCCTGTATTAGAGCTTGTTTGGTTACATGAATCTAGAGATTTGAAATCTCTGGATTCACGAATGGGATATTTATTCCTGTTTGGTTGTGTGAATCCCTGGATTCATGAAATCTAGAGATTCATCTTTTTACAATAAAAATGTGAATTTGTAGATTTTATGGGTATGAGGTGATATCCAGAGATTTCATCTCTACTATAAAAGTGTTAAACATTTGAACCATGACTCAATAAATGTTTTTTTAGAATAAACCTACAGATTTCATTCCAAAGATTCAGGCTAACCAAACAGTTAATTTTATGAACCATGACTCCATAGATTGGAAATCTCTAGATTTTTTAAATCTTCAGACTCAAGTAACCAAACAGACCCTTAAATCATCAAATCAATCACAGGCACAGGGATTTAAAGGCTTAAGGGATTGCAAAGGATTGAAAAGATGTGAAAGGCAGACTTTTAAACTTAAAACCTCCTCGGTCTTACTATCTGTATGTGTGCTAGAATGTTAAAATTGTGCCAATACACATCCACAAGGATTCAACTTGAATAAATAGAAAAAAGTCTTCATTCCCTCAAAGGCAAAGGCAAAGTGGGGGTGAGAGGACCAAGCATCAACAAAATTATGAGTGCCCATGAATGATACATTATATTATTTATGGGTACTTCAACGTCAGTCGTCACATTCATGAAAGGAAAATTAATGTGATTATACTAAATCATGAACAACAATATTCTATGAACCGTAGATTTTTCCAATGAGTCATCAGCAATTAACAATCAATTACTAATGAGCTATTTTTTTATAAAAATAAAAATAATGAGTCATCAAAGTTTTTATCATTAATGTCCTCGTCAGACAAGGATTTCAAAATCTCTTTGCAATACACAAAAAAAAAATACAAGGACCACTTACCTGATTTTAGGTTTAAAAATGTAAGAAAAGAACACAAAAGTTTTTGTTTGTTGTGAAGTATCTTCAATGTGATTCTTGAAAGGTGATGTGTCCAAAATCTACTCAACCCTTAGATCACTGATGAATGACTTGCAAAACAATGTTAGACGTGGCTAGACTATGGGGGTCAAGAGACCACCTGCAAAGGCTAAGTCAGTTAAGGGACTGATCACAAAACTCTGGCTAGTTGCAGAGTAGAAATTTGAATACAATTCAGTTACCATAGCCTTGTGCAGGCTACCTGTTTTATAGTCACTTCTTAGGATTTCTGATCATGGGATTCATTCGTGCCTTATCTTAGTGACCGTCAGATCTTTACAGTTAGACTCCTTTTGCGGAGTGGTGGGTGACTTCCCTTAATCACACGATCCCTTGCTCTGAGTGCATTGTAGTTAGCCAGTTACCATATCCTACACGATCGCCAACTCCCATATGTGACAACAACCGTTACTTTGGTTGGTTATTCCATTCCGAATTTCATGGGATCGTGTCTGTCTTTTGACTTGCAAGGTTCCTTCATTATCACGGTAATGACTATTACGGTTTGCTCGAACCCAACCATGGTTGGACCGCTCTCGACCGGAGTCAAGGATTGAACCGAGGATGGACCCGGTTCGGTAATGATTTTCCCGTATCATAAGCCCCCCAAACCAAGCTAAGACGGGGCATTACTTACGCTGGACTTATATGGCAACAACACTTAAGATAGAAAGTCAACTCAAGGGATGATTGAGCGGGACCAACGACAAGAAGGCACATCTCAGGAGAAACAACAGCCCTCGTCGGGTAAACTTACCAAATCTAGAAAAGGTAATACATATAGTATAAAAGCAAGGATTCACCCCTTTGGTAAGCATCCAATACATTATGAACATAGTCTTATGTTACTCTGGCACGAGATCTTAATATGTTCACTGTCTGACTTAGCCATTGGAGGCGGCTGCCCGGCACTCGAGCCGGCCCGCATCTAACCTTTCTTGCAGAACTCATCGTCGGCCAGATCGAGGGGGCTTAGTCAGAATCAGAGCTATAACTGTGACGCATCACAAGCCAATCCATTTCCACCCTAATTGTCCCTAATTGGGTTAGGTCGAGACAAGTTGACCTTGACCCTATCCTTGTCCCTAATTGTCCCTCATATTCACCCTATCCTTAATTGGCCCTGACCTTGTTCGTGTCCCTGATTGGTCTTGATCTCTAATTGACCTTGACCCTATCCTTGATTGGCCCTAACCCTATTCCTATCCGTGTCTCTGATTGGCCTTGAAGCTATCCCCATCCTTATCCTTAATTAGCCCTAACCTTAGCCATGACCTTATCCCTATCATTGTCCTTGATTAAAATTATATATAGAGGCATAATCTAACTTCTTGTTAATTTTGAATCAGATATGTTGTTCAATTTGAATCATTTAATATATAAAAATATTAGTTTATTATAAGTGTATTATATTTTTTTTGAATCTGAAGAGTTTATATATAGGGTGGGGGGAATATTACTAATATAGGTGCCGGCGGATGGGTGTGAACCCTGGACCTCCCTGTGGGAGGTTGGGCTTTTAACTGCTCTACTAATCCACCATTGGCTATAAGTGTATTATATGGTTCCTTGACTAACAAATTCAATTTGATTTTAATGCTTATAAATTTATATTTTTATAATTTTAGTTTTAAAATATGTTTAATTAACGTATAAGACAATAAAAAAATTTAAAAGTACTGCAAAAGGGAGTTTATATATATAGATGACACTTTAAGATTTGTATTCTAATATTAGTGTTACCACAAAAAAAATCAAAATATCAGTTGTATCTCTTTTCTTTTTTTTGGTTACAAAACGGCGTCAAAGAAAAAAAAAAAAAAAAAAAAAAACAAATCAAACTAAAGCACAACTCATGAGACAATCCTCTCTAAGGATGTCTATCATTTCCTGCGGGGGATCATTGAAAAAGATCAGATCATCTCTTCCAAATAGCCGCCTCTTAGACAACCAATCAGCAGCCTTGTTATTTTGACGCCTCACATGACTAAATCTAACATGGCCTCGAGAAGCATATAGGCTTCGAATTTCAGCAACTAATCTTCCCATCGATCCTTGCTCGTTAACTTCTGGGTTTTATAACCTTATGGCCTTCAGCGAGTCTGATTCTATTTGGAGTGGCCATGCTTCCATATCCAACGCTACCTTTACCCCTTCTTTGATTGCGCGCATTTCTGCCTCTACTACATGGCATAGAGGAATCTTGATAGCAAATCCTCCTCTGAACATGCCTTCTTGATCCCGGATCACCCCAGCTAATTGAGCGTAGCATTCCTTCACTTTCATAGCAGCATCCATGTTGCACTTAAACCATCCTCTTCTAGGGCATGTCCACCCTAAAACTTCCAACTCTTTACTTGGATCAAGAACAGGGCTTTGGCATGTTGTCCAAGCTTCCTTATTGGCTCGATAAAATTTCTCGATAATGAGCACACCATTCCCTGGTTTGAAAAAATCTACCTCATGGATATCTCAGTTTCGCCATCCCCAAAGAAATTGTAGGGTACACACAAATTGCTTAGGCCAATCGTTGCTCCATTTGGCAGGAAACCCACAGATATTGGCATAGATCCATTCCTGCTTTTCGCACCTAAAAAACCATATTTGATATCGTGGTTTAACCATACGTTTCCAAATGCTTCTTGCAAAGCAACAATCCCTAAATACATGTGATACATCTTCCACCTCTGTCATGCAAAGATTGCATTTATCATTATCTTGAAGATGCATGTGGCGCTTTCTAGCATTAGTCATCAACCTATTCTTTACACCTAGCCAGAAGAAACTGCAAAATCGGTTTGGGAGATGAAGTTTCCAAGAAGTATTCCAAAAATTTTCATCGAATATTCCCATATCTACAGCTGGTTCGTTCTTTATCAATGTCTCATATGCAGAGCGTATTGAAAAAATATCTTCAGTAGATGGGATCCAAGACATCACATCAGATCCATTGTTACTAGAGGGGAGTGGGATGTCCTTCAGTTTGGTGTAGATCTCTGTAGGGAGATATCCCTCAATTTTTGTTGTCCATTCCATGCCATTACTTTCCAAGTATTGGTTAACGACTTCCCACTGCCTGGGAACTGGAGAAATCACATGGTCTTCCAAATTACCTTCTATGTCTAACCAGTTGTCCCTTCAGAAATAAGTGTTCCTTCCATCTCCAATTTTTATTTTGCAATGCTCTTTCATTCTATTTTCAACTCTACAGATAGCTAGCCACAATGGAGAATCCGGAGAGACTGCTTTAAAGGGGTGTTTACGCCTTTTTGATCCATATTTATCTTGAAGAAATGCTAACCACAGTGAGTTCTGCTTTTTAACCCCCCAAGAGAGTTTTATGATAAAGGCTTCATTCATCACCCGAAGCTTCCTAAAGCCTAAACCGCCTTCCACCTTCGGTCTACAAATCTCATTCCAGCTTACAAGATGTGCTTTTTTTTCTGGTTGGACTCACCCCATATAAAGGCTCGAGTTAGTTTTTCAACTTCACCAAGGACTCCTTTTGGAATCAACGCTGTCTGCATCAAGTAGTAAGGTATAGTCATTACAACTAATTTTGCCAGGACAATTCGTTCCGCAAGGGAAAGCGAAGAAGCTTTCCAACTGGAGAGCCGATCTGATACCTTGTTAATAATGTATTGATAACTACCTTTCTTGTCTCTTTTATAGTGAATAGGTACCCCTAGATATCTGCCCAAATCATCTGTCGTTGTAAAGCCGCTTCTTTGTGCAATCTCCTTTGCTCTCTGGCTCTCTACATTTTTGGAGAAGAAAATACGGGTTTTCTCTGTGCTCACTTTGCTTCCCGATGCATTGCAAAATTTATCCAAGCATTCCTTCACAATGGTAATTTGCTCTAGGGAAGCTTCTGCAAAAGAACTACATCATCAGCAAACATAAGATGGGAGATTCCCATACCCCCTTTACGAATACGACCAGGGATCCACTTCCCTGCAGCCAATGCATCTTGGATGCAGTGGGTCAATCTCTCCATGCAAAGGACAAATAAATAGGGTGACAAAGGGTCCCCCTGGTGAATTCCTCTAGAAGGTTTAAATTCTTTTGTACCTTCCCCATTCCAGAGAATTCTGAAGGTAGGACCTGTAACAAACATCATAATCACATCGACCAGTTTGGATGGTACTCCTACTTTCAAAAGTGAATCAGCAATAAATTCCCACCGGATTCGATCATATGCCTTTTCCAAGTCTATTTTAATAGCCATCTGATGGATTTTTCCTCCTTTTCGCTTCATGGAGTGAAAAAGCTCTTGTGCAACAATGATATTTTCCTAAATATTCCTTCCAGGAACAAAACTGACTTGATTGGGTGCAACAAGGCTAGGCATAAACTCCTTCAATCTGTTAGTTATCAACTTAGTCAGAATTTTGAGGCTGACATTACAGAGAGATATAGGCCGGAATTGTGTAATCTTCTCAGGTTTGTCTATTTTGGGGATCAATACTAATAAAGTCTCATTGATCTTAGTCTCCAACTCTCCATTAAAGGCTCTGGCCACAGTCCTGCAAACATCTTTACCTGTAATACTCCAAGTTTTCTGATAGAAAGCAGCTTGAAAATCATCTGGTCCTGGAGCCTTCCATGGACCAATTTGATGAACAGCACGATAAATCTCCACGTCAGTAAGCTCATTACCAAGGATAGATAACCAATCATGGTCTAAAGCTGGGAAACTATGATCAGTTTGAAAAGGGTTTGGATCAATATTATCCTCAGTAAAGAGACCTGTGAAATAATTGACAACATGATTTTTTAGATCTGCATCCTCAAAAATCCATTGATTATCTTCTCCCTTGAGACTTTCAATTTTATTTCTCTTCCTTCTGTTTAGAGTAGATATGTGAAAATACCTTGTATTCCTATCACCTTGTAAAGTCCAACTTTTCCTCGATTTTTGGGCCCATAGAATTTCCTCTCTCTGCAAAACTGTTTCAAGTTCAACTATAAGATCCTCTTCCAATCTCCCTAAATAAGGTTTATAGGGTCCTGTTGCAAGTTTTCTTTGGATTCCCCCTAGGCGAGCATACAAACTTCTTTTCGCAGCTTCAATGTTCCCAAAAGTTTGTTTGTTCCAAGTAGACAATTCTTCTTGCAAATGATGTAAGGCAGCAGGCAAAGGATGGTTAGTTTTTCAGCCCTGTCGCACAGTATCAACAAAATCTGCATGGGTGAACCACATAGCTTCTAATCTGAACGATCTCTTTTTGTAGGGACTTCTAACTGAGTCTGTCTCAACCAGTGAAGGATAATGATCGGATTTAAGTCTTGGCAACACTCTAACTATAGCATCTGGCCACAAGATACGCCACCCACTTGAACAGAGTGCACGGTCCAGCCTTCTATAGATTCTTTGATAACCGTTCCACTTGGGTCCTTTCCAAGTAAATTTTGGACCCACAAATCCCAAGTCTATAAGATTGCATAGATTTAAATTTTCTCTAAACTTGGCATTCCGACGACCCGGACTCCACCCTTACGATTGACGTACACATTAGTCTCCCACACTAAATATGGGTAATGATAAAAATTCAATATGAGTAGCCATCCCCCACCCCATGTTGATTGGATTCAATGGGGCTGGCAAACAAAGCCAAAAAACCCCACTAAAATAATTTTAAAAAAAAAAAAAAAAAAAAAAAAAAAAAGGGATGTGTATGAATAAGAGATACCTGATAACTTGTATTGAATAAAATGAACCATATGCCTCCTGATAGCCCAACTGCATCGCTTTTAAAATGACGCACACCCTTAATTTTAGTTATGACACGCTCCGCCTTCTCTCCACTTATTGGAGGTTCCATAATGATAACACAATCAGGATTATGCTTCTTCTGTCTATAATGCTTAAGAGTAGTGGCAAATGCTTTATTGCCCGCTCCCCTTGAATTCCATGCAAAAACCTTCATAAAGAAACTTGATATGGGTTTTGGTTACCGTCATTCATCACCACATCATTCCCAAGAGAATGGTTTTGTCCTTCATTGAGCATCAGTGTTTCGACCACAATTTCATCCATATCGTCAACTTCATCAGGAGGTTTACCTTGTTCAGGTAAGAGAGCAAGAGAGCAAATTGAGTGGTTACTTTTTTCAAAGCAATTTCCACTTCTTCCAACCATTAGATTAGGATCAAAATTCTCCACATCCTCTTTTTCTCCTATTTGGTCTTGCATCTAAAGTTCCTTCTCATTTACAACTTCTTTAGTCAAATTTGTTATTATATTACTTGCCTTCTGTAACTCCACTAGTAAAGAGTAGTTAATCACATGTTGGCCACTTGACGGATGCCTTGAACTTTTTGAATTCTCTTCAATCTCCTGTCTAGTCACTAACACACCTCTTTGATTATGATTTCGAGGAGCCATCACGTTTCTACCCTCTCTTTGATGTGTGATACGCTGCCACGTGGCTGAAACATGAGTCGTGTTAGTTTCCATGTTGGATACTACTTCCTGATCTTCTTGGGAAACCATTGCAAGTGCTGCAAATCTAGAGCCTGATCCCACTCCATTAGCTTTATTTCCGTCTTCCGTACCACTCTGACCTCCTCTTTCCGGTCCGCCATTTTTCTCTCCGGCATTATCAATAGGGTTCCGGCGATTATCTTTTCTGAATTTTGTTTTCTGCACATGTAACCACGGGTTATATGTATCTGTTGGTGCCCTCTTTGCCTCAAAATTTTTAATGGTTTCAATCGCCTTTTGTGCAACCTCTTCGGGTTCAGGCGCTGGTGCATCTTCCTCTTCGCCATAGAAAATAGAACATTGTTCTTTATGATGGCCATATCTTCCACAATCATAGCACAACAAATTCATTGACTCGTACAGAATTTGGTGAACACGGCCTTTGAGTCTAAACTTGGACAGCAAGGGTTTGGATAAATCAATCTCGACACAGACCCAAGCATACTTACTGCGGACAGCTTGGGCTGTAGTTGAATCGATTTTAATTACCTTTCCTACTCGGTTACCCAATCTGATCAAGAATCGAGTATCAAAATACTCTATGGATACGCCAGGAAAACACACCCATACTGCCAATTTCTGCAGCACTTCTTCCTCAGGATTGAAATCCGGTTGCCATCTTCTCACTGATAGATAGTGATCAACAATTACCCAAGGACCATCAACTAGGGCTCTCTAAAAATCTTCTTTGAAAGCGAATTTTGCAATATAATAATCATTGCCAATGTCAATAAGGTCCAACGCTCCTGTAGGTTTCCATAGGGCTGATAATCTACCAGACAAAAACTTAAAACCCACCGTTTTTCCTACCAGTTTAACAATCAAGGTCTGCTGCCATGGTTTCCGCAATCTTTCTTTTTCTTTTTTGGACAAGGTAATACTAGGGCATAAAGCATCATCTTCCTTCTCGCCATCATCTTCATTCTCATCGTCCGTGTTCCATTCAGAACTGGGTTGGTTCAAAAATCCATCATCGTTGAGACCGTCGATCTCCTCAGTCTCCATACCCTCTTCTTAGCTAGGGCTAGGATAATTTCTAGTTACCATCTCTGCATAAGATCGTTGCACCTCCACCGGTGGAAGATTTACATTTGCTCCACGACCTTGCTTAACTTTCTTATTGCTTCGTTGCATCTGGTCAATTTCCTCCTTCGATGCTCCATTCAAATTTGTTTCAGCAATCGCATCTCCCGCAGTCAATCTTTCCATCTCTATCATCGGGAGAAATTCAATCTTTAGGTTTCGTTTATCAGTTGTATCTCTAGTAATCCTTACCAATAGAATATATTTTAAAAGATAGAAACAAAAAACCAGTCAAATAATGTAAAATATCTATTGTACCTTATTAATTAAAACCCAATTGTTTTCACCTAGAAGAAAGCAAAAAAATATAAATAACATGTATCTTTTATTTTTATTTTTTTGTTCAAATAAATAATATTTATCGTGGAACACAAGTTAGTATAATTTCAATCTTTCAAATTGACTTTTTTTTTCTTTTTCCCAATAATACTAATAATTTTGGCCAAGTCCAGATTGAAAAATAAGATTCTTCTAAGAAAAAAAATTATGAATTACATTCTAGCAATGATTTATTTGTCAATCTCTTTGCAAATTGATTACATATTCATTTGATTCATTCATTAGTAAAAAACATATACAATATATATTTAATACTTCACATAATTGGAAGCCGATGCGTCATTTTTATCAACAATTAATATGGTTAAAAATATATTTTTTTATTACATGTCATATAGAAAGTTAAGCCATAGATCATTTATGTCATTCAAATTTCTTTTTATAACTTTTTTATTTTGAAATTTTATTTTAATGTTTCAAATTAAGATTGTTAATTTATAAAAATTAATTTTTAGGTGTAAGATTGACTTGAATTGATTTTCAATTATTATTTATTGTATGAGGCTCAGTTAAACTTGTTTTGTGTAATGATCATTAAAAAGCCTCTAGAATATTTTAGTTGAAA
Source organism: Hakea prostrata (assembly GCF_041222555.1). Taxonomy (NCBI): domain Eukaryota; kingdom Viridiplantae; phylum Streptophyta; class Magnoliopsida; order Proteales; family Proteaceae; genus Hakea; species Hakea prostrata. Next base: position 52,707,459 of record NC_142604.1, read on the forward strand.
TTTTGATCATAGAATGTCCTTTTTTTTTTTTTAACCTGTCGTAATAGAATGCCCTAAGTTAAAAGTAATGATTTGTGAACTTAAATTTATGTCCTTTAAAATATATCCCAGAGTTTAATTAGAGTTTTTACTCTATTCTAATTAAATTGAATTAGAATTTTGATTCGGTAAAAGTTAACAATTATTTACATTTTAACAAAAAAGTAATTATTTAAATGAAGATATTTAAGAAGAATGTAGAATATAACAAGTGACTTAATTTGTTTTTATAGTAACATTTTAGAATTAAAAAATAAAAATCACTTATTTTTATTAAATAATTATGGAAAAAAGAAATAAAAAACACACACAAAACTAAGGGTTCACATCCTCTACAACCTTCAAGTCGGCCGCAATCCAACGGCGTTCAATTTATGGATGCCAAATGTCCGCTTTATTTTTCAACCGTTAGATCTTTAAAATTTCTGTTTAATTTGTATACTGTCACCAACGACACCACATCATAAGTCAATGGAACCAAGCATTAAGCCCTCTTCTCTGTTTTGCTCCCATTGAAGAGACACGAAATGGATGAATCAAAAAGCAGATGCTGATCTACCTAGTTGTGGGTAATCTGAAGAGCTATTGACCGAGAATCACTCAAGGGATGACTTTCAAGTCGCTGGGGTTCATAAAGAGAGGAACCATGCTGGAAACTGATAGAGTGCTCCCGACGGCTTAACCACCACAAATCCTGTGGGACCCACAGGTAAAAAATAAAAAATAAAAATAAAAAAAAAATTCTCCCATCACCCAACCCCTGGGTCCTCCTGTATTTATGGTGGTAAAGCCATCAGGGAGCACAGAGTGCTCCCCCGACGGATAGTTGATCCGGACTCGAGGGAAGAGGGTAACTATGCAGAATAAGAGGGAAGGGGTAAGGGTAGCACAAGGGTCCAGAGTAGCTGCTGCGGAGGTTCTGGGTAAGAAAAGGGATGATATGAAGGATAGGACATGGATATGGAAGAGGAGGATAAGGTGATGCAGAAGGTGGGTACGCTCGATAAGCGTATCGATTGGGATTAGGGTACGAATAAGGACTGTGATTCACCATTAAAACAAAAATAAAATGCCATCAACACCAGTAAGTTCTTAATTGAAATAGAAAGAAAGAATCAAGAAAGTTATGATTAGGTTCACGGCAAAAAAATCAAGGTTAAGACCAAGGATAATATCAAGGTTAAAATTAGGGTCAACACCAGAGTTAGAATCAAAGCCAATATTGGTTAGGATCATAGTCAAAATCATAGTTAGAATCTGAGATAAAATTAAGACCAAAATAAGACAAATAATAATCCCAAACTCACCCTTAATCTTGACTTAAGATCAGAATATTTTGACCTCCTTGACTGGCCTTTAGAGCCAAAATCTTGAGCCTCTACCATCTTCGGGCTTAAAAGGGCAAAGAATGAGCTACTCAACACCACCAGGCCAATTTTGTACCCTTAAATATTTATTGATGTCCTATGCTGAAACTGTAGCGCACTTTATAAAAAGAAAAACTGTAGCCCACTCATTCATTGAATATTCAATCCCATTCATTGCATCATGTGGTCTTCCGATACTTTAGCTTCAAGTCCCATTCAATTTTTTAATTTTTAAATTTAGACTTTTTTAGGTCCTGCGCATTAAATGTGCAGGACCGTCGTGCCACCCATCAAATAGGAATTTCGATCTCGACTCTTGAAATTCAACGGGAAATTGAATTCAATTTCGACCGAAATTTAAAATCCTGAGAGTCTAAAATCATGAGTTGACACTCAAGAGGAATCAAAATTATTTTAATCCACTAGGTTTTGAAATTAACCGATCCACCACCATTTACGAGTAACCGTGTCTAACTTTTCCTTGAATTTGTGGACTTGATTGCTACCGACTTGACATGATACTTTAAAATATTTGGCCAAAAGGTATTGGAATTGACCCGCAAATCTAGAGATGGTTGACTTGAAAGCCGACGTCTAGTTGCTGAACAGAAAAAATATAAGTAGCGAGTCTGCAAAGAAAAACGAAATAAGTTGGTTATTTCTGAAGAGGGTAAGGAGAGGTAGAAGAATAGATAGAGGGGAAAGAAATTGTAAGGAAAGCAATGGCTCTGAATCTTCTGAAGATGATGCTTGTTTTACTTTGCCTGCTTCAATCGCCAAGTGCAATAGCCAAGGTGGTTCCACAACTAGTCCTGCCAGGTTGCATGGAAAAATGCGGAAATGTGACCATACCCTACCCATTTGGTAACAGATACGGATGCTTCATGGATCTTTATTACTATATAACATGCGAGGCTCAGGAAGATGGTAGCTTCAAAGCCTGTCGAGGAAATGGAGATGAGGGTGAAATTATGGAGATATCATTAACGGAAGCCCAACTCACACTGAAGATCAGCCCTTCTTCTTCTGATTGCTTCAGTGCTACAGGTGAGAGAACTGTAGGTGGTATCCCGTATATGTTACCAGAAATTCCATACACCTTCTCAGCCAAGAAGAACAAGCTCATAGCCATAGGTTGTGATACCTTGGCCTATTTGACTAACTCTTGGGATGACAACTATACCAGTGGGTGCATGTCTCAGTGCGGTAGCATGGATAATGTAACAAATGGGTCTTGTTCTGGAATTGGTTGTTGCCAAGCTTCTATCCCTCAAAGGCTCAAAAGCTTCCATGTGACTCTTGAGAGTAAATACAATCACACTAGGAATCATTTGTTCAACCCTTGCAGCTTTGCTTTCTTTGGCGATCCAAATCAGTTCACCTTTGATTCAACAGTTCTTTCTGCTCGTAGTTATGACAGATCCAAGACACCACTAGTGTTAGACTGGGCAATTGGGAATCAAACTTGTCAAGAAGCAAAATCTCAAGCTTGTGGCCCGAATAGCTTTTGCTCTGATTCAACCAATGGCCCTGGTTATCGCTGTTTCTGCAAAAATGGTTTTCATGGCAACCCTTATCTCCCTGAAGTAGGATGTGTAGGTAATTATTTTTCGTGTTTCTGGCTTTCGTTCCATTGTTCACTTCAGATTCATCAGTTACAGTAGAACTATCGAACAAATTTTCATTGTTGCTGTGATGTGGTGGTGAAGATATCAATGAATGTGAAGATGAAAACAACAATTCATGTGCTAAGAATGCTAAATGCCGTAATACAAAAGGAAGTTACACATGCGAATGTCAAAAAGGCTACTACGGCGATGGTCGTCAAAACGGAACTCGTTGTACACAAGATCTCACACGCATTCGGGTGATTACAATTATCGCAGGTAAGTTTATTTTTTAATTATATATTTATATTCATGTTCGCTTAAAAAAAAACAAAAAAACAACACACAAAAAAAAAACAAAAAAATCGACATAAATCCTGCTAAATAAGGAGTTGTAGAACTAATTAATAACTGTACAGTCTATTACCCCCAAAAAAAAAAAAAAAAAACTGTACATACTACAATTTTAAATTTCTACCAAATGTCCCCAAAATTTGATATTTGATTTTTTTATTCTCTGTTTGTTGGTCTCATGTCTTTAGCTTTAATAGTTATCCTGAGATTCTTTAAATTAGTTGATTTGACTAGGAAATACATTAAACGTATAAAAAAACAAATGAAAATTTGGATTTGACCGTTACAGGAACAAGAGACATACGTTCAAAATATTTTAAATTATTGAATCTCATTCATAGCATGTGATTTATACACGCAACAACAAATAAAAATTCATAATTTGTCCAGGATTCTCCTTATTTCTAGAAGTTCCCACATGTCTCAATCCTGATTCCTAAAAAGAACAGGAGAGCAAGACACGTGTCTAAGAAAATGTCAATAAAGGAGGTGCTAACATGGAATCCGGATCAGCGATCCCGTCGGGGAGCATTTGATGGGAGTGTTTTTTTTTATTTATTAATATTTTTCAGATGTGGGGCCCACTGTTTTTGTAGTGGAAAAACCACTGGGGAGCACTCTCTGTGCTCCCCGTCGGGGGTGATGATCCGGATTCGCTTACATGATGCATTTAGTTAATAGTGCGGTTGTTGCATGTGTCATGGTTGTTTTTCCAAAAGTCTTCTCTTGACAACTATCCTAAGTCTTTAGCTTCAAGCAATGGAGTTGTTTAAAACACAAACCAAAATAAAAACTTCAACTAAGACCCTATCCCTTACCTTTGGCCCTGCCCCCAGGTGGGGGAGGACTTGCTAACCAACAGGTAGGAAAGATACAACATGGCTAGCTTCCTAGAGACTTAGCATCGATCTAAACTAAATCCTGAATAGTAAACATAAGTTTTAGAGTAAATAGCAGTAAACATCTACATATGATTTTATGCAGGTACCACCGCAAGCTGTCTGGTTTTTTCTCTTTTTATTTGGATTTTATATTGGGCAATTCAGAGAAGGCGTAAGCTTAGAGAAAAGTTCTTCTTACAAAATGGAGGTATGCTGTTGAAACAACAAATTGCTTCCAAAAAAGGGGTCAAACAGATGGCAAAGATTTTCCCTATAAATGTGCTAAAAAAAGCAACCAATAACTTTCATGAGACTCAAATAATTGGTCAAGGTGGGTTTGGTACAGTTTATAAGGGAATCTTATCAAGTGGCAAAGATGTTGCTATTAAGAAGTCCAAAATCATGGACAAAAGCCAGATTATACAGTTTATAAATGAAGTTGATATCCTCTCCCAAATCAATCATAGACATGTGGTGAACCTCTTGGGTTGTTGCCTAGAGACTGAGGTGCCATTGTTAGTTTATGAGTTCATCTCAAATGGGACACTTTTCCAACATATTCACTGTGGCAATCAAGCATCTTCTCTTTCATGGGAAAATCGTCTAAGAATTGCTGCAGAAACTTCAGATGCTTTGGCCTATTTACACTCTTCTCATTCAGTGCCCATCATTCACAGAGATGTCAAGTCTTCAAATATATTGCTGGATGATAAATACAGGGCTAAAGTATCTGATTTTGGAGCTTCAAGATTGGTTCCTCTAGATCAAACTCTAAAGACTACAGCAATTCAAGGGACTTATGGATACTTAGATCCAAAATGTTACCCTACTGGTCAACTAACTGATAAGAGTGATGTTTATAGTTTTGGAGTTGTTCTGCTGGAGCTTTTGACAGGGAAAAAGGCACTTCTCTTTGAAGAATCTGGGGACTGCTCAACCTTGGTGACATATTTTTTATCTTCAATGAGAGATGAAAATCTTTTTCAGATTCTTGATGGCCAAATAATATCTGACGAAAAGAGAGAACAAATATTAGGAGTTGCTGAACTTGCAAGAGAGTGCATAAAGGACAACAGAGAAGAAAGGCCAACAATGAAGGAAGTTGCAAAGGAACTTGACTCTTTGAAGATGTTGTATGAGCAACCATCCCTACAACATAATCAGGAGTATCAACCTTTTTTAGGTGAACCATGGACAACTTCTACTGATACAGCTCTTGAAATGGGGATGGGTTATAGCATAATGGAGGATGATTATAGCATAGTGGCAAGGTAGTTTTGACATGGCATCAAACCTAATATTCTTATGTAAATATACCACTATATAAATTATTTTCCTTTTATTTATTTTTTAGGTAGAGCCACTATATGAATCGTGTGAGAGATACATCCATTTAAATCTTATGAGATAGACTTACAAGTTACAACAACAGCAATTAATGTCAATCCCTCTTTTAAGAGCATGAGAATTCCTTTTGTACTTGAAACTAAGAAGATATCATCCATTTGATCGGATCTTAAACTAAGACCAGATCAAACTGAGTTGCTTTTTAATAAGAAGCTAGTAGTATAATACTTCTTTCACCTACTTCTTCAGAAAATCTTATGCATAAGTTGGTATACGAGTTTGTTTCTAATTGAACCCTCTTCAAACATCTCCATAATGAGAATCAATAGTCACTTCCGTTCAAAAATCACTAAAGAATTGCTGTGGAAACAGCTGGATTGCTAGCACATTTTCCCTCTGCTCATTCAATACCCATCCTCCATAGAAATGTCAAGTATTTCGGTATGCCACCAAATAGGTAACTACAACTAGATAGCCAAAGTATATGAGTTTTGAGTTTGGAGACTAGCTTTTTAAACAAGTCTAGATCCATAATGCTTTTATACAGATCATTTTTTTTTAATAAATAACAATTCATTAACCAAAAGGGGGGGGGGGGAGGGCGGATGAGAAAACAATGAAAGAAAGGCTAAGCCTAAATGAAGCCAACAAGGCCAAAAACAAAAGCAAAACAAAGATAAAGAACAAAGGCACTAAAGGCCAAGAAGAAGAGCTTAACAGACTCAGGACCAAAATTAATTTTTCTTATTTTTCATATTCTTCTTCCCAAAAGAGGAATCAATGATAATGTCTTCATCAAGGTTTTGGCAACCTTTAGTAGAATGGCTGCTTCTCCTACGACCCCAAAGTGGAAGAAAAGGGATCTCAGAGTTAGAGGGATCATCAGATTCTGCATTGTAAGAGGAGTCTTGCCCATAGTCATTGCCATCCACATGCACTAAAATAGGAGCAAGAAATGAACTCTGGATCACACTCAAAAGAAAAATTGTTGGATCATGCCTAGAAGATGAAAGAAGGGAGAGGTGAGTTTAGACTAGGCTAAGGCCCCAAGGGGGGAGGGAAAGGGAAGGGGCTGAGGGGAGGAGATGGGACTAGGAGGCTCAGCCCACAAGGGAATGAGGATGAGAGGAGGTTTGGAGCTGGTCTTGGCCTAGAATTAGGGAAAGAAGGAGGGAAGATAAGAATTGGGTCAAGCCAGGAAAAAAAGGTCGGCCCAAGAGAAGAGTTGAGTGGGTGCAAAAGGGGCGAGAATCAGTTCAACTCCTCCCTATCTATGAACCTCAAAACAACAGTTGTTATTTAATGGTTCCCTCCCAACCATTAAGATGTCTTGAATGGCAGTGGTTTGGTTGGCGAATCTCCTGCCCTCATCCAGAAATTAAATTTGTATGCTACAGGTTACCAGCCAGCACCTAACGAACCCTCAAGCTTAAGGCAAGAGAACAGAGACTTGAAAACCGACTTGGTGAGGATGCCAAGTGCGACTAAAAGAAGTTGAGAAAGCAGCCACAAACAATCAACTGACGGGCATTCGATCTTCTAATAAACAACCATTGCCTCGAAGGTCATTTATCGACTCAATATCAAGAAAACTTGGTCGAGTTTGTCCCTTTAAGCCTCTTGATTCCAAAAGGTCAGACCAAACCAAGCAAAGACAGATGACATTCCATTGCCTAAGACATCCATCAACTTCTGTGCATTATATATCAAGTACACTATCACTCACTCTCTTCTCTCTTCCAAGGCTCAATGGATTAGTAGCCTTTTGCTTAGTTAGTCAAGCAAATATTCTGTATATTTATCATTGTTTTGCAGCAAACACTAAGAAACTTCAATCTGATGAAAAAGGAGAAAACTTGTTACTTAGAGTGCTTTTTCGGTATGTATTTGACACTAGGAACTTCTTATATCCATGGTCTTGGCTGTTAACTCTTCTCATAGGATGAAAATTATCACACCCCACCTAGCCAGATCTGGCCATACCCGAATACCCGTGGGGTGATGTCCGAGTAACATCTAATTTATGGGCATATATTAACTAAATTAATGGTTTATGCTATCTTATAACATATAACTAATTAAAGTCATCAGTTTAGTTATAAAGCATTGTAAAGTGTGGCCTCCTATGTGTAGAGACCAAAATACAAATTAATGATATTTATGAAATGAACCTAATTACTATACTTTATGATGGGTTAAGTTAGTAATTGAAACTGCTCATAATGAATAGTATATAAAGGGTCATGGTCCCCAAGCCAAATGTAGGTTTTCTCTTTAACTCCTGTCATTGGAGAGAGAATAGAGAGATCAAAGATATTCTCAAAAAGGAGGGCTTGCATTCAAGGCTTGGAAGATCAACGATCATCATTCAATCTCAGGGATTCAGATCAACGATCCAAATCGAATATTTTCTAAATCTTATGGATTCAGGTAAATTTCCGCACTTAATATTTTCTCGATGATTTGACATGTTTGATCCTAGGTTAATTAAGATTCTACAAGAGTTATATGTTATAAGATAGCATAAAACATTAATTTAGTTAATATATGCCCATAAATTAGATGTTACTCCGACAATCTCCCAATTGGGCAATATATTTACCTTTATAAATGAATGTTATACCTTATGAGCTCATGAATTTTTTTGCTATCAAAACATTATGCATCTTAACAACCTTTCCTTTAATTATATAGATATAGGACCAAGGCGATCTTCATCACTTATATGTCGTGATTAGACCGATCAATGATCACATATATCTATACAACTATGGTGAAGATCAAGTGTGGATGTGTAGTATGGAAATATCATGTTATGTGATTTAACATACCTATTTCCAACTGGTCCACCTAAAACCTTAGTGAGATCAAACCACACATAAATCAGAGTGAAAATAAACTGAATACTTTATTGCAGTAAACAACTTTTAAAATACCCAAAAACCGAAATCATACTAAAACATGTCTATAACAAAAGAAACCATCCAAAGTTACATACTCCCACTAAAATTGAACATCCTCAAGTGAATTCACACCCATGCAAGCAATGTGCTCATGAAACACTTTGGGTGCCAATGCTTTAGTAAGTGGATCCGCAATCATGGAGTTTGTATCGATATGTTCTATAGACACAAGTCCACTCTGAACTCTTTCTTTAACAACTAGGAACTTGATGTTTATAAACTTCGACTTTGTCGAGCTCCTATTGTTGTTAGAATATAATACTGCTGATCTATTGTCACAAAATATCTTTAGTGGTCTTCCAATGCAATCTATAATGCGCAGCCCTGTGACAAAATTCTGCAGCCATATCCCATGATTGGATGCTTCATAACAAGCTATAAATTCTGCTGCCATGGTAGAAGAGGCAATAAGAGACTGTTTAGCACTCTTCCAGGAGATAGCACCTCCAGCGAGCAAGTAAATATAGCCTGAAGTGGATTTCATACTATCTTGGCATTCGGCAAAATCATAGTCAGTATACCCAACGATCTCAATCTGATCCGACCTCCGATACGTGAGCATATAGTCTTTTGTTCTCTGTAAATATCTCATGACTCGCTTGGCTGCCTTCCAGTGATCCTTTCCAGGATTGCTTAAGTATCTTCCCAACATGCCAACAATATAAGCAATATCTGGACGCGTACAAACTTGAGCATACATTAGACTCCCTACTGCCGATGCATAAGGAATCTTCTGCATTTCTATTTTCTCAAAATCATTATTGGGGCACTGTTTGAGACTAAGTTTGTCTCCCTTAGCAACAGGAATATTACCTAGTTTGCAGTCTTGCATGCCAAACCTTCTAAGTACATTTTCAATATATCTCTTTTGTGATAAACCATGCACACCTCGAGGACGATCCCAGTGTATTTGTATACCTAAAACAAAAGAGGCATCACCAAGATCTTTCATTTCAAAATTGTTTGAGAGAAATCTCTTGGTTTCATGCAACATACCTGTATCATTGGTGGCAAGCAATATGTCATCCACATGCAAAACCAGGAAGATGTATTTACTCCCACTGAACTTATGGTATATGCATTCACCAACTATATTCATCTCAAACCCGTGTGAGATGATTACCTGATGAAATTTAAAATACCATTGACGAGAAGCTTGCTTAAGTCCATAGATGGATTTCCTTAACTTGCAAACCATCTTCTTCGCATCTCCAGATACAAAATTTTCTGGTTGCACCATATAGATTGTCTCATCAATGTACCCATTGAGAAACGCAGTCTTAACATCCATCTGATGAAGCTCAAGATCAAAGTGTGCCACAAGTGCCATTATTGTTCTGAAAGAGTCCTTCGTTGAAACCGGAGAGAAAGTCTCTTTATAATCGATGCCTTCTATTTGTGTAAAGCCTTTAGCAACAAGACGTGCTTTGTACCTCTCCACATTGCCTCTCAAATCCCTTTTGGTTTTAAATATCCATTTGCAACTAATGGGTTTCGCATCTATAGGCAACGGGACAAGATCCCAAACATTATTGTCCTTCATTGACTTCATCTCATCATTCATGGCATCGATCCACTTTTGAGCTTTAGAACTTCCCATGGCTTGACGGAAGTTGATTGGAACATCTTCCACCGCACCAATGTCATACTCGTGTTCTTGGAGAAATATGATGTAATCATTTGGCACTGCACTTCTCCTCTCTCTAGTGGATCTCCTTGGTGGCACAGGTTCTTGAGGTGGTGGAGGTTGTTCTTCTGGAATGAGAGGCTCTTGGATATTGTCTTGATTTTGGTCTGCTTCTTGAACAATGTTAGGAACAAGACCCTGATCAATGTCAATAGCAGTTGTAGGAATTTCAACGTATTCCTCTTCTTCCTCAAAGACAAAATCCCCAACCTTATCTCCCCTCGCAACCTCAACATCCTCAAAGAACCAGGCATTTCCCGTTTCAAAAATTGTCTTAGTAGTGGGATCGTAAAATTTATAACCCCTAGACCTTTCAAAGTATCCAATAAAATAGCAACTTACTATTCTTGAATCCAGTTTACTTTCATTAGGCCTATAAGGCCTTGCCTCAGCTGGACATCCCCAAATATGTAGATGCTTCAAGCTAGTTTTCGTAGTTGCTTTAGTTGGAACCCTATTAAGGATATATGCTGCAGTCTTAAGTGCTTCTCCCTAGAGTGATTTAGGCAAGGTAGAATGACTAATCATACTCCTTACCATGTCTTTAAGCATTCTATTTCGCCTCTTAGCAACACCATTCATAGTGGGTGAACCTGGCATAGTGTACTGTGCGACGATACCGCATTCCTCTAGGAACTTAGCAAACAGTCCTGGACGTTGTTCACTTGAACCGTCATACCTGCCGTAGTATTCACCACCACGATCAGATTTGACATTTTTAATCCTTTTACTTTGTTGGTTTTCAACCTCAGTTTTGAAACTTTTGAACACATTAAAAGACTGTGCTTTTTCATGAATGAGATATAGATAGCCATATCTGGAAAAATTGTCTATGAACGTTATAAAATATTGTTGACCATTCCGAGTGGCTACAGGGAATGGCCCACAAATATCCGTATGTATAAGTTCCAAGACATCTAAAGTTCTATTGGCTTCAAATCTCCTTTTATTGGTTTGTTTCACCTTAATACAGTTAACACAAATGTGAAAATCTGTAAAATCTAGGGGTGCAAGAATTTCATCTGACACAAGTCTCTCCATTCTCCGTTTGGAGATGTGACCTAACCTCTTGTGCCAAAGCGAAGCTGAATCCTCACTGGTTAATTTTCTTTTAGTACCTTGTGTAGTTAAGTGCAGGGATTCACTAAATGAAGCAACTAATTCAATTAAATAAAGATTATCATAGCCTGATAAAGAACCGAAACCAACCAATTTTGAATCATGAAACCAACTAAATTTCCCATTCCCAAATGAACAAGAATAACCAAATTTGTCCAAAGTAGAAATAGAAATCAAATTTCGTCCAAACGACGGTACAATAAATGTTTCATCAAGATCCAAATAGTATCCAGTTTTTAACAATAATCTAAATTTTCTTATTGCCTCAACTTGAACCGTCTTTCCATCTCCTACATAGATGTATCTTTCACCATCACTTGGCTTTCGGCAACTCAGGCAACCCTGCATAGACACACTAATATGAGTTGTTGCACTGGAATCTATCCACCATGTGTATCGTGGTACTGAAGTTAAATTAACCTCAAAACAAACCAAATACAGAAGCATACCTTTCTTAGCACACCATGCGTGATAGTTAGTGCAATGCTTCTTTTGATGACCTTCAGCTCCACAAAAGAAGCAACCTTTACCGTCTGGTGCCTTTTGTTGTTTCTTATTAGGTGCTGTATTTGCAACCTTATTATCCTTTTTCCTTTTCTTCCCTTTGACCTTGGAAATACTAGTCAAATGAGCACTTTCTGTCTTCTTATGCATCAACCTTTCCTCTTCTTGCACACAATGAGAGATGAGCTCATTAAGAGACCAAGTCTCCTTTTGACAGTTGTATCTCACTTTAGATTGACTGAATTGTGTGCGAAGAGATATAAGAACTAAATGCACTAACAAATCTTCAGAGAGATCAAGCTTAAGTGCTCGTAATTCAGAAGCAAGATGAGACATTTCCATGATGTACTCCCTAATGTTTCCTTTGCTTTTATACCTCATTGAGATTAGGGTTGCCAAGAGTGTACTTGTTTCAGCCTTTTCATTTTTGGCAAACCTTTGCTCAATATCTTTAAGGAACTCCTTGGCCGTAGTTATTTTTTCTGAAAATTGTGCACCTAAATGCTTCGGGAATGGCCTTCTTCATGATCATTAGGCACATGCGATTTGACCTCTCCCACCTTTCCTTGTTCCTTTTTTTCATCAAAGGAACTTTCATTCGTAAGAGGTGCTGGAGGGTCTTCCCTTAATGCAAGGTCAATATCCATGACTCCGAGAACTATGTGGAGGTTCTCTTGCCATGATTTGAAGTTAGAACCATTCAACATAGGAATAGAATTAATGTTGGCTGATATATTAGAAGCAAAACCCATAGCTGAAATAGAGAATATAACAATTCAAATAAACATGCTCACAGATAATAATAACTTTAATCTATAAATTCAAATAAGAGTACCCATCACAAGATATCGGATGTTTCATTAATATTTAGTCTTTGGGCATAATATTAACTTAAGATTGATATCTTGGCGTGATAATCAAACACAGATAATAAAGAACACGTCGAATCAATAAATCTTCCTTTGGGCCGATTTATCAATCACTTGTAAAATTAAATAATTGTCACATGCTTGTTACCACAAATGTGTATGCAATTCTGTTGAATATCAATCTTCCTTTGGGCGGATTAATATTCATATAAGTTACATGCACATAACTGTTTGTAATTTGGAATAAAATTAATTTCCACAAAGAGGTCACTTTGGCGACATATTGTTTCAATCGATTTATTCCAAAATACATATACCAATATTTGAATTATAAATTATACGAAAATTCAAATACTTAATCCATAATGAATTTTCAAATAAAAATAACATTAACTAACTAGGAAATGTACTTTCATAATTAATTAATCACTTAAATAACTTAATTAATTGACAAGAATAAAGGGAACAAAATATTAACATATTAACCATAATAATGAGAAATAATCATCTGAATATCATAAATGTGTAGCCAACAAGAAAATTAGTAATCCATGAATAGATTTCGTTTCTGAATAAACCCCCCCCCCTTTTTATATATTAATAAAAAAAATATCCCTAATTCTCAAATCACATTCTCATATGATCTTAATCCTAATGATGCAACATGAAATGGCTCTGATGCCACTTGTAGAATCTTAATTAACCCAGGATCAAACATGTCAAATCATTGAGAAAATATTGAGTGCGGAAATTTACCTGAATCCATAAGATTTAGAAAATATTCGATTTGGATCGTTGATCTGAATCCCTGAGATTGAATGATGATCGTTGATCTTCCAAGCCTTGAATGCAAGCCCTCCTTTTTGAGAATATCTTTGATCTCTCTATTCTCTCTCTAATGACGGGAGTTAAAGAGAAAACCTACATTTGGCTTGGGGACCATGACCCTTTATATACTACTCAATATGAGCAGTTTCAATTACTAACTTAACCCATCATAAAATATAGTAATTAGGTTCATTTCATAAATATCATTAATTTGTATTTTGGTCTCTACACATAGGAGGCCACACTTTACAATGCTTTATAACTAAACTGATGACTTTAATTAGTCATATGTTATAAGATAGCATAAAACATTAATTTAGTTAATATATGCCCATAAATTAGATGTTACTCCGACGGTGATACAACTGCAGGACCTAGGTTTAGGACCTAGGTTTAGTGACAATTCCATATAACACATGATATAGCATAATTAAAAGGACAAGAATAATCAAGTTCAAGTATTAAAATCCAAAATCCAAAATATCGATTACAATCATCCAAGGTTTAGAATCCAAAGTCATAAACGTCAGAGTTTAAAAGAAAAGTCCATAGTTTGTTTGTAGCGGAAGCCTCTAAAGAAGATTCTAATGGGAATCGACTCCATAAGAACAATCCAAATAGGAGCATGACGCATCATGTGCATCTACCACTTCCCCAATCACGCTCTCATGGAAATCTCCCACTGAAGGATCTTCCATAGGAGTGGGGTCCTCATAACCTGTAGAGAAGTCTAAAAATATACACAAATATAGGAGTGAGTTCATAGAACTCAGTGAAGTTAACTAGCATCCATATCATGCATTCATCCATCATTTCCACATCATAAATATAAGATAAGCATGTGATTAACAATATAGCCAAAATGATGTATGATTATGATATGATATTCCTAACTTTATCATGTAGTCTCTATGGTAGACATGCTTTAAGTATAAACATCAATCTCCTTTGGGCGGTCTCAGTCACTCTCCCTCAACAAGAGACGTCTATTGGGTTCTTCGTGGTTGTTGGGTAAAGTCCTGTCGATCCATGGTTGGGGTATAGGTCATCACTCTCTCACAACACCATTTGGTATGAGATTTGGCGCGTGTTAATGATAATCCTAGCCCAGTGCAAGGTCATACGGTCTCGTACTACATATGATCTGGATATCTCCCCTCATGCCTAGTGCCCTTTTTGGTTTGATACCTTCCCACCTATGAATGAAATCCTCAACGGGAGGCATTTGTTGGACTCCATTCCTTAATCCAGTGGTTGTCCTCATATAATATACATGATGCTCTCCATGTCTTCTCACGGATTGGTTACCGGTCTTGAACGCCCAGGAGCCCTTATATATTATATGCAACTCTACCTTTCTATGATGATAGTGGGCCTGTTCGACATCTAGGACCCAGCCATTAGCATCACGGGTTAATCGGCTTCAATACCCCTACCGGACGGGTAGTATTACTCATAGGGAATTCTAGCCCAACACTTCTAGACACCTATCATTTATGCAATTTAAATATAGATACTATCACATGAGGTCACTAGGGTAATGGGCGAACCCACAACCCCAGTTGACAAGATTAGTTAAGAAGAAGAATCAAATTCTACATCATCCATCACATGTGTTCTTATGTCGTATACACATCATCAATATAAAGTTTCAAATAAAGAATAACATTCAACATCAAGCTTAACTTTCGTTCGCGCAAAGTCACACACAAGCATATATTGGTAGATAACAATTTAGAGATACTCGTATCACCAATAAAGTCCAAAATAACAGCATTTAATAATACACAACATGGTTAGTCAATCTCACCTTTTGATTCGATTTCCTTCTTAAATTCACAAATTTCGGTTCACAAGAGTCGGCGATTAACTCACAAAATTTCCTAATCACACAAGAAGATTAATAGACACATGTTAGAAATCATATCGGTTTCAAAAGAGTCCCTAAGATTACCCAACAAAACCCAGTTAGACGATTATGTTCAAACCTGCCATTTTAGACCTAGTTTCGGCAAAAAATCAATATTTCGTTATCAATTCGAAGTCGAATCGAAACGAAACTTTGGGAATTCCTAATTGGCAGCAATAGGGTTCAAATGGTACCTTAAATTTGATCTAATTCCATCTCAATAAAAAAAAGCCCCAAATTTTGGCTCTCGCAAGTGCTCTTGGGTGCGTTTGAGAGCCAAAATGCAAAATCGTTTGCAACGATTTGCACAAACCACTCACAAGCAAAAGGAAAACATAAATGAAACTATTTGCAAGCATTCAAAACACCTCTCATGTTACAACTACTCAAATCCAACATTTATTGTGAAGAACTAATCCTAAAACTAAGCCAAAGAAGAAAATTTGATGAATCTTACCTTTCCTAATGATTCTGCAAAGATCCGGGTGCCGGCACGCTGTTGAATGGTTAGGAACCTTCTTCTCCCTTGGTTTCTCCTCCTCCTTGAGCCTCATCCTTGTACTAGCAATGTAAAATGCGAATATGAGTGAAAGAGGGCTTAAAAATAGGGTTTTAAAGGGTAAACCCCGATTCTGCCCCGAACTGGGCTGGGGGCGGTCGACCGGCAGTTCAACCGACCCGAATGACCGGTTCTGGTTGAGGGGTCAAATGAAGTCCAAATTGGGAGATCTTTGGCTTGCTAGAAAGGTCTTTCAAAGATCTAATAATGGGTGAAAAAACCTTGTCATTTGGATTTTCCATCATCGTTTTACGGAAGTGCCAATATCGCCATTTAAAACCTTCATAACTAAACTTCTCTCTCCTCTTAAATTCTATAAGAGTGTCAAGCCATCACTAGGGTCATCTACTTGCATTGGGTCCACTCCCAAACCTTCGGGCTCGACTCGGATGGCCCACAGTTGTCGTCAACTCGAGGCTCGGGTTCACAGTCCTAAAAACATGCATGGGTTGACGGGTTAGAAATCCAGGGGATTTCACAAAAATGATGATGCTTGCTTACACATTTTGAAATAATTAGATCAATTACAAATCTATAGGAACATGAAGATGCACAGTGAACTTATACAACCATCAGATACAAACATAAGTACAAAATTCACTTGGTTTACAATAGCATTATAATAGCCGAAAATCCAATAGTTATCCAAGTAGTCAAAGTAACAAATTTTGATATCATCTCTGTTTCCAAAGATTAGCAGAAGCAGGGAAAAGAAGAGAATTGAGACAATAGTTGAATGAATTTTACTTGTTTGAACACATTAAAGACAAGCATTCTAGATACAGAAGAAAAACCCTGATGGGATTGAGCCATCATCCATAGATAATATCTAGGTGCTCTTCCAATTGAGCTAAAGATTCACCTAAGAAATGAAACATGTTAGATCATTAATAAAAAAAAATAACCATATTAGAAAGCACTTTATAAGCAAAGGGTGATGATTTTCCCGTATCAAAGGGTGATATAAAGATTCATTCTATAATTGTGGTTACAAGGGTAGAGATAATCACACAATTTTTGTAGACTAGAATATGAAACATAGTCACTGTGAGATTTAAGATGTTTACCATAAGATTTTATGTGAGAGTTTTCTGTAATCCTGTTTTGCTGATTTGTTAAGAGATCTCTATTATAATGTTGTTCTTATATAATGGAAATTTTTTTCCATTCGTAGAAATAGAACTTCTCTTTCGTGTGTAAGTTACACTAAATCTTCGTGTTCTTTCTATTTATTTATGTTTCAGTTCGTGATTTCTTGATGTTGATTTTAACGTTGAGTGACTTAATAAATCTGAAATTTATGCATGCCTCGCCTCCAGTCTGGACTGGTTGGAGTGGCGAAATTGTAAGTGTTTGATTAAAGAAGTTAGGTAAGGAACACACTTGTCTATGCCACAATTCAACGCGTATATGCTCTTCATTTCTCAGATGCACACACAGTCTACAACTGAAAAAATATAGATAAAAATAAGGAAAGACGGTGACAGGGAGAAAACCATGTCTCAAAAGAAATTATGATTGGATGGTAAGTTGGCATTGTTTGTGCCGCAAGTCTAGTTTCACATTCATGAAAGGGAAAGAAACTAACTTATCGAAGTTTTGGCATTTGAAGCAGTAGCTTTTTTTGACCGCCATCGTTTGAGTCATCTATCACCCTAATAACTCCTCAAAGTCTTGGTCTTTGATGCTTGAATGCGAAAGTATGCAAAGAGAAAGGAAGAAATGTGAAGCTGTTCCATCTTCCACAGAAGGAGAGCATAGGCATGGATCTGAATCTCCAGATTTTACTGCTTAGTCTTTTGTCAATAGTTGCAGCAGTATCAATGGCATTTCCCACACTAGTCCGGCCAGGTTGCATGGAGAAGTGCGGAAATCTGAGCATTCCCTACCCGTTTGGTGACAGAGAAGGATGCTTCAAGGATCCTATTTATCTTATTACTTGCGATGCACAGCAAGATGGATCCTTCAAACCTTATCGAGGTGGTCTGCGCAGCCGTGAGGTTCTTGATATAAGACTGCTAGAAGCTCAAGCCACTTGGCGAGGTGAATATTATGCTTATGAATGCTTCAGTGCTACAGGAGAAACAACATCCAGGAAAACCAATTACCACGATCTAACTGAAATTCCTTTCAGCTTATCAGCCAGCCGGAACAAGTTCACGGCTATTGGTTGCGACACCGTTGCTTACATAACCGACCAGAAATCCTTTACCACTGGCTGTGTGTCTCTGTGCGATAGCATAGATGGTGTGAGAAATGGAACTTGCTCAGGATTTGGTTGTTGCCAGACTTCAATCCCTTCAGGCCTTGATCTTTTCAATATGACTCTTGGGAGTGTGTATAATCACACTAGGATCTGGCGTTCAAATCCTTGCAACTTCGCTTTTGTTGCTGATCAAGATTGGTTCACCTTTGAAATATCAGATTTGGGTAAAAGTTTTTTCAATTCAACCATTCCGGTGGTGATGGATTGGACAATTGGGAATCAAACATGCGAAGAAGCAATTCATGATTCAAAATCTTACGCTTGTGGCCCGAATAGCTATTGCTATGATTCGGAGAATGGCTATGGTTATCTATGCAGATGCAACAATGGTTTTGAAGGAAACCCTTACCTCCCTCAAGTAGGATGCCAAGGTAATTGTTCAGCTCCATTATATGATTGCATATTGTTATGCGTGTTTCTTGAATTTTCTATATGTTTTGAAGATTGATATAATCCAAATAGGAAGCTCTTTTATGATTGCCCCTTTTCAAGTTATTCCATCTATTCACTATAGAGACTGTACCCCAAAGGGGAGAGAGAGAGAAAAAAAAAAACTACTATGAGCTTTACAAGAGACCATCCCACTTTGAATCAATTGTTTCGAAGATGAAAATTAAGCCACCATTAAATTGGGTTCTTGAATTCTTATAAATGTTTCAAAGATTGCCCCCTTGTGTTGGTCTTTGCCAACTAATCAGCTAATCTCTTGGAGGTGATTAGTGCGATTCTTGGTTAAATAGTTCTTTTTTTTGGATGAATAAAAACTTCTCTAGCAAAAGGAAGAAAAAGGAGGGGGGGGGGGGTTGGCAGACATAGCTAGCAAAACTACAAACAAGGAACCAAGCCAAGAAAGTAGCAAGGCAAAAGAACTAAGAATAGTTCTTTTTTTTGGATGAATAAAAACTTCTCTAGCAAAAGGAAGAAAAAGGAGGGGGGGGGGTGGCAGACATAGCTAGCAAAACTACAAACAAGGAACCAAGCCAAGAAAGTAGCAAGGCAAAAGAACTAAGGCCTTAGCCCATACAAGGAAAATAAGAATCTACAATCCCCCGACCCCCCCCCGAGGACTTGTTGACGAGTGCCACTACAAAGTCTTCCTCAAATTGGTGGTGCCCTTTGGTAGAGCAATTATTGCTACGCCTTAAGCTCTAAAGTGGGGGGGGGGGGGAGGGGGTTTCGAGTAGAAAGAACCCCCAAGATTGTTTGAGATATCCGGAAAGGGATAGGAAATGGGTCTAGGGTTGAAAGCAAATGGAGATCTGGGTGGAGGGGGGTTAGAGTGAGGGGGAGAGAGCGGGAGGAAGGAGGCCCGACCAAAGGGTGGTGGGCCGAGAGGTGGATGAGGGAGACAAGAAGAGAGGGAAAGAGAGATTGGGCTGAGACCAAGGAATTAAAGGAGCAGAAGAGAAAATATAGACAAGAGGAGAGATGGGATGAGGAAGTCTGGGCCATGGAATTAAGGTGGGCCAAGGAGAGGCGTTATAAGGGAAGAGAGTGCCGTTGGGGGGGGATGGCCAAACTGGGGCAGGCCCAACCGGAGTGGAGGGGATAGTGAGGCACAAAGAGGGAAAATGAGAGAGGGTAAGGGGTTTGCAAGCCATGAGATAAGGGAGGGGAGATGACAAAGGCAAAGGAAAAGGGAGGAGGAGTCAGGAGAGCAGGTGAAGGGGGCAGTGGGAAGGGAGGCAAAGAAGGGACTAGCAAGGGCATTAGAAATAGGGTTAGAGGTAGGGCACGCCTCAAACTATTATGATTCAAAAGAGGAAGCCACCACCAACAAAGGTGAGGTGAGCAGTAGCAGGCAAAGCGGAGCAACAATGTTGCGAGTAGAATAGTGCGATTGGTAGGAATGTTCACTAGCAAGGACACAAATGAATTGTGGGGTAGATTATAAGCTATGGGCAGGGAATTTTTTAGGGGGCAGCAATGGCCGATGGTAGAATTTAAGAGTATGAAGAGTATCCTAAGGACCAGTAGGAAATCACCAAGGGGCTTTCAAAGTTTAACAGGGTTACAACAGATTGGTACAAGGGCTAAACCTATACTCTACTTGACCCTGCTAGGGCTACTTAGTTTATACCCCAAACATGCCTTTCAAGTTAAAAAGTCAAACAAACTTGGACTAGGCTCAGGACAAGTTTGAACTAGTTTGGGCCGAAGGGTTTTGTTGATATCCCTGATATTTCCGATATTTCCCTATTTCTTCCTATTTTCTTGATATTTATTTTTAGCCCATATAGTTTTCATATGTTGCTAATGGATTGTTCATCTTTGTGATGCGATATTGGATTTGAGAAGACATAAATGAATGTGCAAATGGATATGTTAACTCGTGTCATCAAAATGCTAAATGCAATAATTTGTTTGGGAGTTATACATGCTATTGTCCAAAAGGCTACCCTGGCGATGGATGGAAAAATGGGACTGGTTGCACAAAAGACCTACATAAAGGATATCCATCATTACCAATTATTGCAGGTAATTTTCTTTTTAAATTTTAAACTCAATCTTCTTGAGTTTTTTTTTTTTTTTTTTTTTTTTTTTTTTTTTTTTGGGATTTGAGGTTCATCCAGGTCAACTTTTACACACCTCGACTATATCCTTAGGGGAACTTTTTATAATTAATTTAGGCCCAAGGAGATTTGAAACTCCTACATAGAAGCGTTGGTCTTTTGCCAACTGAGCCACCCCTTGGGGTTATCTTCTTGATTTGTTGTTCAGGGGAAAATCCTACAATGATAAATTTTACATGAAAACTATACATACTTCAAACCTAGCAAAGTATTTATTAACCCATATGAAGGGATTAGTGAGTTTGCACTTGCATGATTATGGTAGTACAAATTTATCTCATATAAACTTAAATGTTTATATTTTTTTTTTATGCAGGTGTCACTGTAGGAATTACATTTGTATTTGTTTGTGTTTATTTTTCATATTGGGGACTTCAGAGGAGAAGAATCATCAAACGCAGAGAAAAATTCTTCCAACAAAATGGTGGTTTGCTATTGCAGCAACAAATTGCTTCTCGTAAAGGTGTCACTGATATTGCTGGAATTTTTACCATAGAGGAGCTCAAGAAAGCTACCAATAACTTTGATGAAAGAAGGATACTTGGCCAAGGAGGGTATGGTACAGTTTTTAGAGGAATCTTATCAAATGGGAAAGTAGTTGCAATTAAGAAATCCAAAGTAATGGACAAAGGACAGATTCTACAATTTATCAATGAAGTTGATATCCTTTCTCAAATCAACCATCGAAATGTGGTGAAACTCTTGGGTTGTTGTTTGGAAACAGAGGTTCCATTGTTGGTTTATGAGTTCATATCTAATGGAACCCTTTTCATGCATATCCATAATGAGAACCAAGAATTGTCTATCTCATGGGGAAACAGATTAAGAATTGCTGCAGAAACAGCTGGAGCATTATCATATTTGCACTTTGCTCATTCAATACCTATCCTCCATAGAGATGTCAAGTCTTCCAATATACTTCTTGATGATAATTACATAGCTAAAGTATCTGATTTTGGAGCATCAAGATTGGCTCCTTTGAATGAGACTCAAGCCACAACATTAGTTCAAGGGACCTTAGGTTACTTGGACCCGGAATGTTTTCATACCGGACGACTTACTGACAAGAGTGATGTTTATAGCTTCGGTGTTGTCCTTGCAGAACTTTTGACAGGACAAAAGTCAATTATATCAAAAGGAAATGAGGAACATGAAAGTCTTGCAGCACATTTGGTTTCTTCACTGCAGGATAACAATCTTTCTCAAGTTCTTGATTACCAAGTAATGAATGAGGGAGATAGAGAACAGTTAGAGGCAGTTGCCTGGCTTGCACGGAGATGCCTCAAGGTTAAAGGAGAAGATAGACCAACAATGAAAGAAGTTGCAGTAGAGCTTGATTCATTAAGAATATCTTCTGAAATCCCATGGATACAGCACAGACATGAGGAAACTGATAGCTTTCATGGTGGACCATCAACAGATTTCTCTGCTAGGGCGACTGGCCGACAATATTTAGGAGATTCTACCTTGATATCTTTAGAGATTCCACGCTGATCTTATTCACTGCTGAGCGATCTTTGTTTATTTTATTAGAGTTCTTGACATGGAATCTAATTATATTAAATAATTATTTTATTTACGTTAATTTGATTTTAACTCTACTAGCAGAACCTCATGGCCAATAAACCATATGCACCACGTCACATTATTTATGCTAGCTACTATTCAACTCGTCTTCCCCCCCCCCCTCCTCCCCCCTTTATTAGGGCCTGTTTGGTTACATGAATCCAAAGATTTCCAATCTCTGGATTCACGAATGGGAGATTTATTCCTGTTTGGTTGTGTGGATCCCTGGATTCATGAAATCTAGAGATTCACGAATGGGAGATTTATTCTTGTTTGGTTGTGTGGATCCCTGGATTCATGAAATCTAGAGATTCATCTTTTTACACTAAAAATGTGAATCTGTAGATTTATGCATATGAGGTGAAATCCAGAGATTTCATCCCTACTTTAAAAGCTTTAAACATTTGAACCATGACTCAATAAATGTTTTTTTTAGAATGAATCTACATATTTCATTCCAAAGATTCAGGCTAACCAAACAATTAATTTTATGAACCATGACTCCATAGATTTGAAATCTCTAGATTTTTTAAATCTTTAGACTCAAGTAACCAAACAAGCCCTTAAATCATCAAATCAATCACAGGCACAGAAATTTAAAGGCTTAAGGGATTGCAAAGGATTGAGAAAGATGTGAAAGGGAGACTTTTAAACTTCAAACCTCCTCGGTCTTACTATCTCTATGTGTGCTAGAATGCTAAAATTGTGCCAATACACATCCACAACGATTCAACTTTGAATAAATAGAAAAGAGACATCATTCCCTTGAAGGCAAAGGCAAAGTGGGGGCGAGGGGACCAAGCATCAACAAAATTATGAGTGCCCATGAATGATACATTGATATTATTTATGGGTACTTCAACGTCAATTGTCACATTCATAAAAGGGAAATTAATGTGATTATACTAAATCATGAAAAGCAATATTCTGAGAACCGTAGATTTCT
This sequence comes from Hakea prostrata, assembly GCF_041222555.1. Lineage (NCBI taxonomy): Eukaryota > Viridiplantae > Streptophyta > Magnoliopsida > Proteales > Proteaceae > Hakea > Hakea prostrata. Next base: position 52,730,843 of record NC_142604.1, read on the forward strand.
CCAACGAGTCATCAGCAATTAACAATCAATTACTAATGAGCTATTTTTTATAAAAATAAAAAATAATGAGTCATCAAAGTTTTCATCATTAATGTCCTCATCAAACAGGAATTTCAGAATCTCTTTGCAATACACAAAAACAAATACAAGGACCACTTACCTGATTTTAGGTTTTAAAAATGTAAGAAAAGAACACAAAAGCTTTTGTTTGTTGTGAAGTATCTTCAATGTGATTTTTGGAGGGTGATATAAAGATTCATTTTATAATTGAGGTTACAAGGGTAAAGACAGTCCCACAATTTCAGTCATTATCATATTAGACTACGAGTTCACTTTTTATATTATTTTTCGAACGAAGTCATTTTTAATTCCCAAAAAATATTGATTGTTTTTTTTTTTTTTTTTTTGGATTAAAGCAAGATAATATATTATAAATAATAAAAATTAGTTTATGGAGAATTAATATCTAAGAAATCTACACTCCAACTTTTCATCATGAATATTGACATATTTCTTTTACCTCCAATCAGAAAAATTTAGTGAGGACCAATAGCTGTGTTTGTAACTGAAATATCATTTTCCTTAACTACAAAAAAAAATACAAATACTAAATTATCATTGATTTACTTGTTAACAAGGTATTGAATATGGATTTTTTTTGTTGAATAAGGATATCAATGGGAGAGGTTTTCAATTTCCATCACCAAATCAATGGGAGACTTTCAGAGCTCAGTATATAATTATGGAATATAATTAATTTATGTTTAAAGCAACACTATCAACTTATTGACTATTTTATCATTTTGTAGGAGCTTGAATCATCTTATATTTCTATGAATTTTATTTTTAGTTTACTTGTGATACTTTTATGTATTTTATTATTATTATTATTATTATTATTATTATTATTATTTATGAATTTAAATTTGATGTTTTAGGTCCAAGGATAAGACCAAAGGCTAGGGACAAGGCCAATTAGGTTAGGGCAAAAATAGGGTCAAGCAGGGCCAAGGACAGGACCAATCAGGGTCAGGGCCAAAGATAGGGCCAATCAAGGTTAGGGACAGGGATAGGGGACATGGCCATTTAGGGCCAACCCATCCCGACACGGCCCAATTAGGGTCAATTAGGGCGAGAATGGGCTTGGCTTGGCCCTGTAGGGCTTAAGGCTAGGGACAATAGTCATTGGCCCTAAAGTAGGGTTAGAGGGAGAATGGGGTCATATTAGAACATATAGGGTTGGGCTTGGGATTGCAAAAGCTTGGCCCAGCCTGTCCCTATTGCAACCCTACTTGTGTTACGTTATCTAGGTAAATATTCTTAGACGGCATAAGAGAGGTTTTGTAGAAAACTCTCAACTCTCTGCCTGCTCAGAGAAGAAAAACATAAGCTTATTGAAACCTATGATGTCACAAGGTCACGGATTTGCTGCCTAGGGGTAATTACTAATTAAGTTGGTTCAGTTCTGTTTAGATGTGTATCAGTAGCCAAAAAGCTCACCTTGAATGGAGTACATATAATAGACATGTATGAAAATCGTTAAGTTTTACGCCATTAAAAGAATTGAAATTGGATATACTTGAAGTACATAATCCATACAACTCTGGAGAAAACTGGGAATGGCTTATATATATATATATATATATATATATATATATATATATATATATATATATATATATATTGGTGAAATAAAAACTTCCATTGAAAAGAGATTAGTGCTGAAAGCACTTACAAATAGTATCTATTATACTACTACAATCATCTGCCTATATGGCTGCAAAGTTTGCATACTTTTCAAAAAGCAATTGGAGCACTGAGTTGGGAAATTCAACATATTTCACATATTTTGTTGTGTTAGCCAACTCCATTAATCTTGGCAATTCGTCAAGAGGCCACTTTTCTGTTGATGGCTATGGTAAGAGCTTTGTAATCCGATGGTGGTTGGGCCAAATTTCGTCTATTTTTATCCCTTTTCAGTAGCTTTATCCATCCCTTGCTGTAGGGCAAAAAGTATAGCCTTCAAAATCCCTTTAGTCTTCTTTTTTCCAAAATTGACAGATTATAGGTGTCCATCTCTGCATGTCCCAATGCTCCAACTTGTTACTCTTAGCTGCTGGTGAGGTACCCCTGCACATATCAAAATCTTTTTATTAGATTGAGAAATATACATGCACCAATTCCTTTCTAGTTCATCGAAAGCAAGGTTATTGAACCGATTTGCATGATTAATCAATGATGCCCTATCTTCATTCCTCTCTAAATTCAATGCCTTAATCCAATGATTGGTACTCTGTAACACCCCCATTGGGTTGGGTATTTTTTGATTAAACACCCTCTCATTTCTTTCCTTCCAAATGAAATAACATGTTATTATGCCATCGTGCATAGTCTTTACTCAGTTGTGAGAGCATATCATGACAGTAATTGATGAGCGATGAATTCTGCCAGTTTTCGGTGCGTAACCCCAATGGTCCTGTAGCATGGATTCTTTTTCCCCAATCACATGAAATAAAAATATGACATATTGTTTATTCTGATTTTTCACATATTGCACATTCCACATTCATGTTTGACCATTGAGCGAGCTTGGCTTGGACCGGTAATCCTGCATTTAACACACGCCAAAAGAACACTTTAAATTTTGAATGTATTGGGAGTTTCCACATTTGGTTCCACCAATTCGCAAATTGATGGTCATGGGTCCAAAACCTTTGTTTAACTAATTCTTTAAAGGCCTGTTTGGTTACATGAATCCAGAGATTTGAAATCTCTGGATTCATGCATCTGCGACCCGTTTGGTTGTAAAAATCTCTAGATTCATGAAATCTAGAGATTCACATTTTTACACTAAAAACGTGAATCTGTAGATTTATGGGTAAGGGGTGAAATCCAGAGATTTCAAAAAAGCTATACATTTGCACATTCACAAAAATCACGTCGATCAAATAGTTTTTTAGGATGAATTCACAGATTTCATTCCACAACCAAACATCTAATTTTATAAATTATAACTCCATAGATTTGAAATCTATAGATTTGAAATCTCTAGATATTTGAAATCTCCAAACTCATGTAACCAAACAGGCCCTAAAGGACAGTCTAACTGTAAAATCTCTATTTGGAGAGATTAACGAAGACCAAGAGTCTTCATGATCCGAATGAGAGATGGAGTGGATTGTAGATAGCGAGTTTGAAAATATCTCCCTGTCCTGATTTTGATGTTGTAGTGCTGCCACCATTTCAGCTACTGTTTGGTTACATGAGTCTGGAGATTTCAAATATCTAGAGATTTCAAATTTATAGATTTCAAATTTGTGGAGTTATAATTTATAAAATTAGATGTTTGGTTGTGGAATGAAATATGTGGATTCATCCTAAAAAACTATTTGATCGACGTGATTTTTGTGAATGTGCAAAAATATAGCTTTTTTGAAATCTCTAGATTTCACCCCTTACCCATAAATCTACAGATTCACGTTTTTAGTGTAAAAAGGTGAATCTCTAGATTTCATGAATCTAGAGATTTTTACAACCAAACGGGTATAATTCTCAGATTCATGAATCCAGAGATTTGAAATCTCTGGATTAATGTAACCAAACAGGCCATGTCTTAGGGAATCTCAAATCCGGGCAGATTGCGAGTTATCAAAATTCATGTTACCCCTAATGTGCGAAATATCATTGAAGTGACGAACCGGTTGAATTGGCAAAATCTCCTCGAAATTTTGGCGAGATTTCACCTAAAAATTGCCATTGGGGTATTTTTGGTCATTTTGAGCCCAAGTTTGGTGTCTACCCTAATTTGACCTCAATATTTGGTAAATTTGAATTATTTCCTATATATTCTTCCATTTAAATTCTCCTCCCTAGTCACATTTAATATGTTACCTTATGGGGCCTAAATCATTCAGACATAATTGGAATGATTACCCATTCACCTTGAAGATTCTATTACAAAATCCCTTTATAATTTAAGTTGTTTTCATAAATTATTCCATGTATATACTTTCCCCTAACCACATTTGGCACGTTCGACATTTGAGTCCTAAATCAGTAGAATATAATTGGTAAGATTACTTGTTAATCTTGAAGTTACTATAAAATTTCTTCCTAATTTGAATTATTTCCAGAAATTATTCTATATAGATTCTCCTTTATAATCACATTTAGCACATTACCTTTTGAGTCTGGAATCATTGGGACAGAATTGATAAGATTGTCCATTGATCCTAAAAATTCTACTTAAAAATCACAAGAAATTTGCAAAATATCGATATTTTGCCGATATATAGCGATATATCATGAAAATCAACGAGAAATAGCAGATTAAGTTTGGGTCCTTGTTTTGGTTCATGGAGAACCGAAACCACCGAATATTCGCCGAATTTGGCCCCTCATTTTGACAACAGTTGATTTTCCATTATTCCTTCTGCCTTAAGAACTGATCTCTGAGAGAAAGAGACTAGGGGGCTAGTAAGAGAAGGGGCTTGGGAATAAAGATTTAAAAAAGGGGAGAAACTGTTTTCAGTTTAATGGAAGAAGAAACGGAGGAAATACACTTCCTCTCCTCCCTAATAATATCCATTTTGTGTTTTTGTTTTTCAGTTACCTGCGGTGTTTTGGTAATTTAGTTTAAGGAGGGCATTTATGTAATTTGATTTCAAACTTTGAATCACGTAAATGATAGGAAGGGTATTAATGTCATTTGGTGAATCAAATGAAGGTATTATCGTCATTTTCCTATTCCGAAGTCATTTATGTAATTTGAAATTCAAATTTTAAATAAAAGTAAAGGCATTTGGGTAACTTGTTATTCATGTGTGGGTGACATGTAATTTATGTGATCAAGAATTTTGCCCCAAATATAACATGTGTGTGTAATTTGCTCTAAAAGTAAATCACTCAAACAATGATATTGAAGATTGGTCAAGTCAATCTTTTACACATATACTTCTCTAAGCATATGCTTCTTTTATAATGATTCACGAATTCTAGTCTGGTTCATTAACATATACTTATGGGGTTAATAAATTGGAGCACCATAGCCGAAGTCATTCCCAAATACCATTCAGTTTGATTCTTTAGGTTTCTGTTATGTAAATAGATCTGATAGTATATTTGTTGATTATCTTGCTAGAAGTTCCAAACAGTTGTGGCAATTCCACCCTCTTTCTTTGTAAATCCATCACTTTATGCCTCTAAGAGAATTATTCTAGTTAATATAATCTTTATCTTAACAAAAGAAAATTGTTTACATTCAAACCTCTGCGGGCAAAGCCCAATATATAGGTTTCAAATCTATCTCCTCGACCACTCAGACATATGCGGGCAAAGCCCAATAGATTTCAAGTCTATCTCCTCGACCACTTAGAGATATCGACTAGAACATTCTGATTACTTGTATAACAGTTTTTTTCAAAATGAAATGTATGTTTTTCACGCGCCACAGGCTGTGCTCTCGGTAAAACTCTATTTTTTGTGGGTATGATATCGAAGTGTTAGGGAATTAAATATGATACTATTTTTAACAAAATTAGATTGAAACCAAATGAGTACCAGCTCAGAATCCACAAAATAATAAAAAGAGGGTATGTATATATAGGTGAAACTCCATATTGTCTTCCTTCTTACATATCAGGATTGAATGGTAGGTCATAGTAAATCTACGTACATCTCAATCAGGACTAGGACATGATAAGATATTTAAGTTACCTTAAGAAGACCATTCAAGTATTCCATTCCGACTTTCATTCAACACTAGAAAAAATCTTAGAGACTGGCAGATACATGTTTGCTACATCATTGTCACACCTATGTCAATAAACATAAATGTGTGGAACATTCAAATAAAATCTACTAATGATGAATTTCAGATGTATTCCACCTAAACATTCAACATGCACTCATAGGCGTGAAAATTAGTTACAAAAAATCATCTGTGTCAGGGCAAGGTGTGCGTCTGTGTATCTTGTCCTTAGATGCTCTGTCTGTGATTCTTGAATTGGTTAGATGATACTACGGTAGGAAATCCAGTGTCTGAACGCACAAATGTACCCCACTAGTCACAAACGTAGCTTAGCAGCTCCCATCCAATAGTCTACACCATACGGGTCCCATGCGTTAACATCGATCAGGAAAACAACACGATTAATGGAATTCAACTATGTTTGGTCGATCTGATCATTCCTATTTATCAAAATTGAATATTCTCCAGAGAGAGATTATTGCATGTAAGGAGCTTTGAAGTAATTTCTATGTTGACTTAGTCAGTATTGCGTATGAGGGGCTCTGAAGCAATTTCTATGTTGACTTACTCATTGGCTGTTTGAGTTTTCTTCCATAAAGTGGGAAACGCATGGAGGGGCCGGGTGGTGAAACCTTCTTCCATGAGTTTATTGATATCCCACCTAACACTTCCAAGGTGAAGAGAATGCAAGATTACCAATTAAGCAAAGCCATGTCTCTGAATCTTCTGATTTTGCTTGCATTGCTTAGTTTTCTGTCCTCAGGTGCAATAGCTACGGTGGCTCCACCCCAAGCGTTGCCTGGTTGCAGCGATAGATGTGGAAATGTAAGCATCCCTTACCCCTTTGGTGTCGAACGTGGGTGCTACAAGGATTATGGTTATCTTATAACCTGCCAGGCCGGGAACGATGGCATCCACAAAGCTTACCGTGGAACTAGTAATACCGAGGTTTTTGAGTTATCATTGGATGGAAAAGCCAAGTTCAAGAGTATCTATCATGCTTCTGAGTGCTTCAATTATAGTGGATACAGAAATACGTCGACGTCGGAGGGGTACTGGATTAATATGGAAGAATTCTCCTTTCTGGTTCTCACCCACCAACAACAAATTCACAGCCATTGGGTGTGATGCAATAGCTACAATTAGCGACTTCATCGACAACGATTTCATGAGTGGGTGCACATCTGTGTGCACAAACCAGTTGAGTGTGAGAAATGGTTCTTGTTCTGGAATTGGCTGTTGCCAGACTTCAATTCCTCGGGGGCTTAAACGTTTCAACGTGACTGTGAATAGTAAATATAACCACACCATGACTTTGCCTTTCAACCCTTGCAGTTTTGCTTTCTTGGCCGACCAAGACTGGTACACCTTCAGGATATCGGATCTCTCTGTTCATACCCTCGAGATATCGAATATTCCGATGGTGATGGACTGGGCAATTGGAAATAAGACATGCGAAGAAGCCGAACAAGATGCTGATGAATCTTATGCTTGTGGCCCAAATACCAGTTGCTCGAATTCAACCAACGGCCCTGGCTATAGGTGTTACTGCAAAGATGGTTTTGAAGGCAACCCTTATCTCCATCAAGGATGCCAAGGTAGGTAGCCTATCTAAGCTTTTCTGAGTTATACTTAGAAATGCTCCATTTTTCATTGTTGCTTTGAACTGTCGTACTAACACGGTTAATTTCTTCATTATTGTGATGGGTCCACTGATTTGACCTAGACATAAATGAATGTGAAGGAGGACACAATAATTCATGCTATGAGACTGCAATTTGCCATAACACTTTTGGAAATTACAGTTGCTCTTGTCCAAAGGGCTATCATGGAGATGGTTGGAAAGATGGGACTCGCTGTACTCAGGACCTGAAAGCCGTTCCCTTCCTAAAAATTATTGCATGTAACTCTCTCTCCCTCTCTCTTTCCAATAATAGAGTTTCTTTTCTCCTTTACTTATTTGAAATTAGATTTGGTGTTGGTTCTCTCTCTCCTTCTTTGCAAATAGAAAATAATCGATCAAATGAGACTTACACCTCTATGTTTATAAGTTATGCGTACACACCTTTGAATTTATTCTATTATGTTTACATTTCTTGTGTTTTGAACATTATAACAATTGTACATTTGTCTTTTATTATTAAAGTAATAGAATTAAGTAATGAGTCACCCAACAAACTAGAGTTTAAATAAAATTCAAATGTATGGGTGGGTTTAAATAAAATTTTAAAAACTTAGCTAGAATATCTAATGGATCACTGAAAGTTCCACATTTAAACATAACATCTGTGAATCCTTGAGAAAAGAAAAATTTTTAAGCAATCCTTTTAAAAGAAATGCGACCAATCATACACACCTTTGAATTTATTCTATTATGTTTACATTTCTTGTGTTTTGAACATTATAACAATTGTACATTTGTACTTTTATTATTAAAATAATAGAATTAAGTAATGAGTCAGCATATATTGTGATTTTAAAATTCCCAATGTTGCGTATAGAACTTCTTCGAGAGTCGGATATTGAGATGACCACCTTAAGTGCTCTCCAACCTTGTTGGAATAACTGAGATGCCTGCACACACAAAGAAAGCAAGAACGGTCCGGCCTAGTTTTGGCCGGGGAACCGCCTCCGACGCTCAAATCAGCCTAGATAACAATAATGGTTCTTGAGAGAGAGTTCTCAAGAACGTAATGAGTAAGTACTCAGATGAAAGTTCTCGTTACCTTTCTCCATGTTGGAGGTAGGTTTATATAGAAGTTACCTGGAGGCGGCGATTCCTTAGATTCCGGATCGATAGTTGAGGAGTGAGTGTAGTGGAATAACGGCTCCTTCTTTGTCGCACCTGATAACGCCGTTATGCTGACTCACCTCCCCAATTCTCGGAATAGATATGCTGAGTGTTTATGCGTAACTAACTCTTCTTGACTTAGTCAAGAGAGTCTTCTGAGAAATGCTAGAGTTGGATATTTTTCCCAAGTGTGGCACTTCTCCAACGAAGAAACGAGCCTGCCCAAGAGGGAGGTATCTCTCCTGAATGAGGCCCTCGGGACCTTCTCCAACGAAGAAACGAGCCTGCCCAAGAGGGAGGTATCTCTCCCGAATGAGGCCCTCGGGACCTTCTCCAACGAAGAAACGAGCCTGCCCAAGAGGGAGGTATCTCTCCCGAATGAGGCCCTCGGGACCTTCTTCAAGGATGAGATGCACCCGCCCACGGGGGTGCCTTTCTCTCCCGAGATGGGGACTCGGGACTCTAGCTCCCCACAACAGAGCCCCCCATTCCGTGCGATCGGTTTCTCGAGTGTATGGAATGCTTTTCTCATACCTCTTTGAAGGTTTTTTCATTTGAAGAAATTCCAATGCGTCGTCTTGAATGATAGCCATCATTTCTCTAAAGTCTCGTCGAGTTGAGAAGCCCCCAGCCTGGTTCTCCGAGAGATGCCATTGCCTTTATTAAGGGTGACTACCCGAGTGAGGTCCCAAGTGTGATGCCTTAGAAATTCCATCTCATTAGAGTCTTACTTGGATTTTCATAAGAGGTGGGGAAAACTCCCGAGTGGCTACCCGAGCGAGGTCCCGAGTGTAACGCCATTGAATAATTCCATCTCATGAGTGTCTCACTTGGACTTTCATAAGAGGTGGGGAAAACTCCCGAGTGGCTACCCGAGCGAGGTCCCGAGTGTAACGCCATTGAATAATTCCATCTCATGAGTGTCTCACTTGGACTTTCATAAGAGGTGGGGAAAACTCCCGAGTGGCTACCCGAGCGAAGTCCCGAGTGTAACGCCATTGAATAATTCCATCTCATGAGAGTCTCACTTGGACTTTCATGAGAGGTGGGGAAAACTCCCGAGTGGCTACCCGAGTGAGGTCCCGAGTGCTAACGCCATTGAATAATTCCATCTCATGAGAGTCTCACTTGGACTTTCATAAGAGGTGGGAAAAACTGGGAAAAACCCGAGTGGCTACCCGAGCGAGGTCCCGAGTGTAGCGCCATTGAATAATTCCATCTCATGAGAGTCTCACTTGGACTTTCATAAGAGGTGGGGAAAACTCCCGAGTGGCTACCCGAGCGAGGTCCCGAGTGTAGCGCCATTGAATAATTCCATCTCATGAGAGTCTCACTTGGACTTTCATGAGAGGTGGGGAAAACTCCCGAGTGGCTACCCGAGTGAGGTCCCGAGTGTAACGCCATTGAATAATTCCATCTCATGAGAGTCTCACTTGGACTTTCATGAGAGGTGGGGAAAACTCCCGTGTGGCTACCCGAGTGAGGTCCCGAGTGTAACGCCTTGCCATTGAATAATTCCATCTCATGAGAGTCTCACTTGGACTTTCATGAGAGGTGGGGAAAACTCCCGTGTGGCTACCCGAGTGAGGTCCCGAGCGTAACGCCATTGAATAATTCCATCTCATGAGAGTCTCACTTGGAATTTCATGAGAGGTGGGGAAAACTCCCGTGTGGCTACCCGAGTGAGGTCCCGAGTGTAACGCCATTGAATAATTCCATCTCATGAGAGTCTCACTTGGACTTTCATGAGAGGTGGGGAAAACTCGTGGAGTGGGCACTGGACTCATGAGAGGTGGGAAAACCCCGGGGGACCCGAGTGAGGTCCCGAGTGTAACGCCATTGAATAATTCCATCTCATGAGAGTCTCATTTGGAATTTCATGAGAGGTGGGGAAAACTCCCGTGTGGCTACCCGAGCGAGGTCCCGAGTGTAACGCCATTGAATAATTCCATCTCATGAGAGTCTCACTTGGACTTTCATGAGAGGTGGGGAAAACTCCCAGTGGCTACCCGAGCGAGGTCCCGAGTGTAGCGCCATTGAATAATTCCATCTCATGAGAGTCTCACTTGGACTTTCATGAGAGGTGGGGAAAACTCCCGAGTGGCTACCCGAGCGAGGTCCCGAGTGTAACACCATTGAATAATTCCATCTCATGAGAGTCTCACTTGGACTTTCATAAGAGGTGGGGAAAACTCCCGAGTGGCTACCCGAGCGAGGTCCCGAGTGTAACGCCATTGAATAATTCCATCTCATGAGAGTCTCACTTGGACTTTCATAAGAGGTGGGGAAAACTCCCGAGTGGCTACCCGAGTGAGGTCCCGAGTGTAACGCCTTTGAACTCTCTTGGGTTCTTCGTTGATTTGAAGAGCGCTCCTGGGTTCTTAAGCTTGTTAAGAACTCTCCTGGGCTCTTCTTAAGAACGCTCTTGGGTTCTTGAACTTGTCAAGAACTCTCTTGGGTTCTTCGTTGATTTGAAGAGTGCTCCTGGGTTCTTAAACTTGTTAAGAACTCTCCTGGGCTCTTTGTAAGAAATGCTTGTGTCTTCTTCGCTATAACTTTCTTTTCAAGAAAAAGGATGTCAAAAATGGAGACGTAGACTTTATTGAGAATCAAGTGGTCTTTCGACTTGCTTGCATTTTCTGACATAGTCCACGGCATCTTTCTGAATAGTCGGCCAATAAAGGCCTTGGCGTATTATTTTGTGGGCTAAAGCACGACCTCCCATATGCGCTCCGCATATTCCTTCGTGTACTTCGGCTAAGGCATATTGAGCTTGAGAAGGGCCAACACACTTTAGAAGAGGATGTGTGACCGATCTTTTATAAAGTTGTTCTTCAATAATGGTGAACTTCGCTGCTTGATTTGTAACTGCCTTAGCCTCCTTGACGTCTTCCGGAAGGATATCGTTCTTCAAATATGATATTATTGGGTTCATCCAACTAGGCTCTTCTTCAATATCCATTGCCTCGGCCTCCCGAATGCTAGGAATTTCTAACTGTTCAATATAAACGGCTGAGCCTAAGGTCGAATATTTGGATAAAGCCAACTTGGATAACTCGTCTGCTACTTCATTTTCCTTTCCCGGAATTTGCTTTATCTCAAGATGATCGAAATAATGGCGACAATTATCAATTTTGGCTAAGTAATTTGCCATTCTTGTTTCCTTTGCCTCGTACACGCCACGAACTTGATTCATGATCAACTGCGAGTCGCTTCGGACTTCCAATTCTCGGACTCTTAGGGCTCGGGCAAGTCTTAATCCTGCTAGTAGGGCTTCATACTCGACCTCATTATTAGAGGCTTTAAAGTTGAATCTTAAAGCATAATGAATAGTGAATCCATCCAGGCTGATAAGCATTAGTCCTGCTCCACTCCCCGAAGAGTTGCTTGAGCCGTCAACATGTAAAGTCCATAACTCTGGACCGGGTGAATTTTGTACTCCCGAACTAGGCATGCTATTCTCAAGAATGAAGTCGGCCAGAACTTGTCCCTTTATGGTTGGACGAGTTCTATACTCAATTTGATACTCACTCAACTCAATAGCCCATGTGACCATTCTTCCGGCTAAGTCTGGTTTCTGTAGTATCTTCTTCAACGGGAAGTTGGTCAAGACTACAATTGGATGAGCTTGGAAGTACGGTCTGAGTTTCCGAGATGCGATTACAAGTGCTAAGGCTTTTTTATCCACATCCGGATATCGTGTCTCGGCATCTATCAAAACATGACTTATGAAATAGATAGGGTTTTGTGAAGTACCTTCTTCTTTTACTAAGACCGCTTCATCGCCACTGGAGAAATGGCTAAGTATGTGAATAATTGTTCTCCCGTTGAAGGTCGAGCTAAGAGAGGTGGAGTCCCGAGCTTCTCCTTCAATTTCTCGAACGCTTGCTGACATTCATCGGTCCATAAGGTATCTTTTGCCTTCCCGAGCTCTTTAAGAGCTTTGAAGAAAGGCAAGCATTTCTCACCCGATCGTGAGATAAATCTGTTTAAGGCTGCTACTCTTCCGGTTAGACATTGGATGTCTCTAACCGTTCTTGGTGACTCCATCTCGAGCAAGGCTTTGATTTTCTCCGGGTTTGCCTCAATTCCTCTTCGGGATACCATAAACCCAAGGAATTTTCCGGAAGAAACTCCGAAAGCACATTTCTCCGGATTTAGCCTCATCTGGTATGTTCTCAAAGTATCAAAAACTTCTTCAAGATCTTCCAAATGACTTCTTCGGACGATACTCTTTATGAGCATATCATCCACATATACTTCCATATTTCTTCCTATTTGGTCTTTGAAGACTTTGTTTACCATTCTCTGATAAGTGGCTCCAGCGTTCTTCAACCCGAATGGCATTACTTTATAAAAGTAGCTTTCTCGATCCGTCATGAAGGCCGTATCCTTCTCGTCCTTGGGATTCATCATAATTTGATTATATCCCGAATAAGCGTCCATGAAGCTCAATACTTCATGTCCTGCTGTAGCGTCGATCAAAAGGTCGATCCGAGGAAGTGGATAGCAATCCTTTGGGCATGCTTTATTCAAGTCCGTGTAATCTGTACACATTCTCCATTTGCTGTTGGCTTTCTTCACCATGACTACATTCGCCAACCAAGTTGGGCATTCTATGGGTTTTATAAAACCCGATTGCTCTAGTTTCTCCACTTCGGTCCTGATGGCAGCGTGTTTCTCGAGCGAAAAATTCCTTCTTTTTTGGATCATTGGAATTGCATCATCCCGAATCCATAAGCTATGTTCTGCAATTCTTCGATCTATTCCTGGCATGTCTTCGGCCGACCATGCGAATACATCTAGGTTGTTTTGGAGAAACTCGGTGAGCTCTTCCTTGAATTCCGTAGGCTGTTCAGACCCGATCATAGTCCCTCTCTCGGGAAGATCCGGATGAAGTTGAATTCGCTCAAGCTTTTCAACTGGTTCGGCTCTCTGCATAGCTTCTTCATCCCGGTCATCCCGAATTTCAATACTCATTGTATTGCCCGATCTCTCGGCTTTTTTGATTTTCTTAAGATAATTCACATAACATTGTCTGGAGAGTCGCTGATCAGAAGAGCACTCCCCGACTCCCGCTGTGGTTGGAAACTTCAACTTCATATGTGTTGGAGAAACCACCGCCCCTAAGGCGTTAAGAGTTGGCCTCCCGAGTAGAACGTTGTAAGCTGAAAGGTCCTGAACCACCATGAATGTTGCTTGGACGACTGCATCCCGAGGGGAGGTCCCGATCCTTAGATCCAATTGGATAGTCCCTTCGGAGATGGCGGACGACCCGGCGAACCCATATAAGTGAGTCCCGCATGGAGTCATCATCTCGTCCTCAAACTTCAATTTCTTAAATGCTTCATAAGATAGTAAGTCGGCGGAAGATCCCGTGTCCACAAGAACTCTGTGAACTTCTCGGTTTGCCAATTTCACTTTGATAACTATAGCATCGTCGTGAGGAGAAGTGACGCCCTTGAGATCTTCGTCGGTGAAAGTTATTGGATCTGGGCATAAGTCATTCCTTTGTTTTCTTGGCAATTGCATCGATCCCACGAACCGTGCCTTTTGTTTCGCCTTCTTAATGGATTCTTCCGTCGGATTTCCTAAAACGATGTAAATGGGGGAAAACTCTCGAGTGTCGGGTTTCTTCTCGGGATTCTTATCTGCCCTCTCGGGACTTTTGGATCTGAGTCTTTTAGTTGATCTAGGTGGGGACTTCTCTCGATCTTGTCGCTTCTTCTGAAGATATTTTTCAAGTTGTCCTGCCTGGATGAGCTTCTCGATCTCGATCTTTAGATTTCTGCACTCATCCGTATGGTGACCGTAGTCTTTGTGGAAACGGCAATACTTTGTCATATTCCTATCTTCGGGTCGGGCTCTTATCTTGCCCGGCCACTTCAAGTTGTCGTTATTTCTGATCTGTAATAGAATTTCTGACCTCTTAGTATTAAGAGGTGTAAAGTCTCCATTAGCGAGTCTTTCTTTCCAAACTCCCTTTTTGTCATCTCTTGCCCGAGCATTTGAATTTTGGCCTCTTTCTCCATAATTCTTCTTTTCCTTTACGCCTCTCGTAGACTCTTCCCGGGCTTCGATAACTTCTGCAACCGTTGCTTGTTTTTGGCATTTCTTGAGAAGTGCTCCATAAGTCCTCGGCTTGTCTTGGAGTAATACCTCGAGCAAACGTCTTTGGGTTATTCCACTCCATAGCGCATTATATGCCACTGTATCATCCAATTCTTCAACTTCAATAGCCACTTTATCGAATCTGAGAAGAAAGTCCCGAACGGACTCATTTGGTTTTTGCCTAATGGCAAAAAGGCTATCTGCTGTCTTCTTACTCCCGATGCAACTTCGGAATCGGGCAATAAATTTTCTCCCGAGTTCTTGAAAGTTTTGGATTGATCTTGGCGGTAGGCTAGAAAACCATTTTATCGCCGGGCCTTTGAGAGATGCCGGGAAAGTTCGGCATAATAGCTCATCTTCTCGGCCAATAACAGCCATGACCGATTTAAAATAACTAATATGTTCTCGCGGATTGGACTTACCTTCAAAGGGAGTGAATGTCGGCATGATAAAGTTCGGTGGAAGAGGTGCTCTCATGACTTCTTCTGAGAAGGGTTCTCTATCAACCACATCATAGTCGTCATCGAGGTCCCGATCATCAAGTCGTCTCTCCATGGCATCTAATCTTCTCCCGAGACCATGCGCCTCTTGACGCACTTCCAAGATCAGAATATTGGGAAGTTGGTCCATGAGAAGATCCATATTGACTAACCGACCCTCTCGGGTTATTATATCTAGAATGGCCTCTTCCGTGACTTTCTCCTTCTTGCTCCCGAACTCCTTCATTTCTGCGTTCTTTTCTAGGTAAATCTTGAGTTTGCCTAAGCCCAGCCAAACGGTGGAACACACTTCCCCTTGACCGATCCTCTCGGGGACGTGGCTCTTCAATATGCACTCCTTGAGATCTTTCTCCAACCCGTTCGGCTGGTCTCCTTGGTATTCTGGGATTTCTCTTTTCTTCATTCATCGGTCGTTGCCTATCCCGAGTCTGACGGACGGCTTCACGCCTTCGTCCCTCTTGGGAATTTCTGGGGGGTCCTGATGGTACCCCGATCTGATGGACTAAGCCTCGAACAACTCCTTGGAGTTCCAACATTTGTTGTTGGACTTCTCTTTGCATATTCTGCAAATCGGCCACTGTCGCTGGAATAGGAGGTTGACTCGAACCGCCTTCTCCAAATGGAGTTGGAATAATTAACGGGGGATTCTCCGGAACTCCTTCTTGACCTTCCTCTGGAATAGGAATTTGTCGATCTAGAGAAGGGAGAGTTTGTTCTTCAACACGTCCGTTTTCTGTCTCCCTTTCTCTCGCTCGAGTGAGAATTTGAGAACTTGCCACCTGAGGTGTGGTACGTCTCGTCATGACTTTTTGTGACAATTCCCACAGACGGCGCCAAATTGTTGCGTATAGAACTTCTTCGAGAGTCGGATATTGAGATGACCACCTTAAGTGCTCTCCAACCTTGTTGGAATAACTGAGATGCCTGCACACACAAAGAAAGCAAGAACGGTCCGGCCTAGTTTTGGCCGGGGAACCGCCTCCGACGGTCGATCTTCCCCTTGGAGACTTCTTGGAATTGGGTACGGAAGGGCTCGGGAGAAGGCGGTTTAAAAAAGAGATAAAACTCCCGCCATTTCTTGGTAGTGGACGGGAGGGAATCCTTCAGAATAAAGTTCCCTTGAGAAGGGGAAATTCTTTTGGATAAGAAAAACCAGCCGCGTTGGCTGTGAGGATGAAGGGAATAGTAATGGTGGAATAAGCCAAAAGTCGGGAAGACCCCGATCGACTTACAGAAACCGACGAACCCGATCATAATCCTCCAACTGTTCGGGCTCAAATTGGAAGGACTGAGCTTATAATGCTCAAGCACATCTATGAAAAGATCATGCAACGGAAGACGTAACCCCCCGATAAAAGCATCATAATATAAGGGATAAAATCCCTCGGGAGGACTATTTACTCTCTGGCTGTCAGTCGGGATAATAACCTGATACCCCTCAGGAATACCAAAACTACCCAAGAACCTATCCAGATCCTCGGGAAACAAGGAGCAAAGATAGAATTCAGGTCCCGAGGAGTTCTGGACAAAATTAATGTGCCAGGGAGTTAAGGGTTCGGCTTGAAGAATTTCTAAGGCCGCGGAGTCGAGTTTTTTAACGTCAGGTTTACGAGGGATGGCCCCCCGGAAACCGCTAGGACGTTGAAAGGGCGGTCGAGGGGGAGCTTTTGATCTGGATGGTCGGGAGGTAGATGGGACATCAGTCCGAAGAAAGGCTTGGGAAGATACAGCAGGGGGATCTCGAGAAGTGGCCGTAGACTCGGGTCTTAGGGCACTCTGAGCGGAAGGAGTGGCAGAATCAGAAACAAGAACAGGGTTCGAGTCGAAACTTTGATCAGGACCCTCCCGAGATTCTACACTTGGAATGGTCTCAACCTCGGCCTCTTCCTCTGCTTCTACCCCGGTCTCTATTTCCCCTTCCACTTCATCGGGTGCGAGGGATGGAGCCAAGGCTTGCATCGCCTGCCTCTCTTTGTCCTTACGGAACATCTCTTGAATCTCATCATAGAGTCGGGGATCGTCGTCCTGGGTTGAGCAGCTATTAGATTTGGATTTCTCCTCATCAGAAGATTGCTCATGGAGTTCTTTCAGGCGATCCCCGGTCAGGTTGTATTTTTTCGTTTGATCGCTATCACCCTCGCTGGTATAACCCTCAGCCCGACGACGCCTATCACGGTAGATGGGGACGGGAACCTTGTTTTGATACCTAAACCCTCTCAAGCTTACTTTTGGCTTCTTCGAGGCCTTATATCTTCTCGGGGCCATAAGGAAAAAGAAACTTACTGATTAAAGAGCAGGGAAGGCTTGAGAAGGCTTCAGAAGTCAGTCGGGAGCGTTGCTTAGTCGAGAGCGAAGAAAACAGTGAGAAGAAAAGGAAGGTAAAGGCCCCTATTTATACTACCGGAAGAGGCGTTACACTTCTGGATCAGACGGTTACGACTCTTGACGATCAACGGTTGCAAAGCAAAAACGGTTCGCCTCCCCCGAAGCTCTCATTATGAGGCCTACGCCTAGCCACCTGACGTGTCAATCCCAGGTTGGGCGAAGTCCTGAGGACAGCCGTTACAAAAAACGGCTGGTCACTTTAGTGCGCAGGCATTCAATGCGCCCACTAAGGGATATCCCTGGAAATGTCCCGAGGGAAGGGAAGTCGTGGAACCTCCCGAGACACGACTCATTCCAACCACTTAACTATCCCGAACATCGCAAGCAACGATCGGGATAGGGGGCTTATGATACGGAAGGATATGCACCAGGCGGGTATAACCCGAGTGAATGGGTACCGTCATATTAAACGGGTTACACCCGGCCATATCATGATGCAACGTAATTGGGTCCCAGCTGAATGGGGCTCGACATTGCTGTTAGTCGGGAAGGATGCTGATCTTCTATAACCGAAGGCGTAACGTACGCCACAAATATAGCAATCATCCTTATTATAGAAGGTCAACTCGACAGCTGATTGAAGGGGGCTAACGACAAGGGAGCATGATCCGAGGAGAAACATCAGTCCTTGTCAGGCCAACTTACCAAACACGTAAAAGGTAACACCCGCACTATAAATGCATAGATCTACCCCTCCGGTAAGCAACCAATACACTTTGAGCATAATCTTGTGTAGCTTCTGCATGAGACCTCATTCGGTTTATCATCTAACTTTGCCATCGGAGGCGGCTGCCCGGCACACAAGCCGGCCCGCATCTAACCTTTCTTGCAGGACTCATCGTCCCGGATACGAGAGGAGGCTCAGTTTGGATCCAGAAGCATAATTGATCCGCATCAAGATGGATTGGGGATTTAGAATTTTTTTTCGTTGATTTGATTTGGATATTTTTTCCATTGCGTGTGGGCCTCCCTCTCTGGCTTCTTCCTCTATAAATCCTCTCCTGTGTCCCTCTCCCCCTTTCTCGCCCTAATCCCCCTCTCCCATGGACCCCCTCATGGGCCCTCCTACCCACCCCCTCTCTAAGTCCATCACTCAACTCCCCACCTTGGCCCACCCCAACCCCTTCCCTCCCAAACCATCAGCTCCAACCCAACTCATTCATTTCCCTCACCCCACCAGGCCCAATCCCTATTTCCTCTCGGACTACTGATGGGCCCACTCTCCCTTTTCTGCCCTCCAACCTTGGCCTGATGTATCCCCTTTCCCCTCCCATGGCCCTTATTTCGACTGTGGATCGCACTAACTACGAGCAAGTTGTCTTTTACTATACCGCCTAGGGGATCCTTCAACTCTGAAGCCTGTACAAGACACAACCTCTCTACTAAAGGATTCCACCACCTTGACGAAGACTTTTTTTTTTTTTTTGGAAATGAGGTTCATCCGGGCCAGCTTGCGCGCACCACAACTACATCCTCAAAGCGCTTTTTATATAATTAATATAGGTAGGGCTTCGCTCCTGACCCCGAGGGGATTCGAACTCTTTGACGAAGACTTGTCGAGCTCAAGTCCTCTAGAGAAAAAAAAGAAAAAAGTTTGATTCTTGAGTTTGTCTTGACTATCTGGTCTCAGCCTTAAGTGTCTAGTCCTTCTTTCTTTATTGTTTTGCGCTTAGGGTCTTATTGGTTTTGGTAGAGTGCTGCTTTTTGCTTTCTTATGTACTCTTCCCCTTCCCCCCTCTTATCCTGTTGGTTAATGATTTTTTTATTCATCCAAAAAAAAGGGCTTGCCATTTTTCATTTTCAAAATTATTTGCTAGTTAATTGTGTATAAATATTCAAATGTTAAAGATTACTTATACTTCTAAATTTGACTTTCTGCATTTAGGTACCGCTGCAGGCCTAGTGGGTTTATCTGCTTTTATTTGGTTTTTGTATTGGGCAATTCAAAGAAAACGTAGAGAAAGAGAAAAATTCTTCCAACAAAATGGAGGTTTGTTATTGCAGCAGCAAATTGCTTCAAATAAAGGAGCAAAAAATATTGCCATGATTTTCTCAAGTAAGGCATTAAAGAAGGCAACTAATAACTTCCATGAAAGTCAAGTAATTGGGCAAGGTGGGTTTGGTACAGTTTATAAGGGAACCTTATCAAGTGGCAAAGTAGTTGCCATTAAGAAATCCAAAATTGTGGACAAAGGCCAGATTTTACAGTTTATAAATGAGGTTGATATCCTCTCTCAGATCAATCATAGACATGTGGTGAAGCTTTTGGGTTGTTGCTTAGAGACAGAGGTTCCATTATTGGTTTATGAATTCATTTCTAATGGAACCCTTTCCGAACATATCCATAGCAAGAAGCAAGCACCAAATCTTTCATGGAAAAATCGTTTGAGAATTGCTGCAGAAACATCCGATGCTCTAGCGTATTTGCACTCTTCTCATGCAATACCTGTTCTTCACAGAGATGTTAAGTCTTCAAATATATTATTGGATGATAAATATAGGGCTAAAGTATCTGATTTTGGAGCTTCAAGATTGGTTCCTATTGATGAAACTCAAAAAATGACAGTGATTCAAGGGACTCATGGATACTTAGATCCAGAATGTCTTCTTACAGGCCAACTAACTGATAAAAGTGATGTTTATAGCTTTGGAGTTGTTCTGTTGGAGCTTTTGACTGGAAAGAAACCACTTTTATTTGAAGAATCTGGCGAATGTACAACGCTGGTGTCATATTTTTTATCTTCAATGAATGACGGAAATCTTTTTCATATTATTGATGATAGAATTATAACTGATGGTAAGAGAGAACAATTTTTAACAATCGCTGAACTTGCAAGAGACTGCGTAGAAGCTAAGAGGGAGGACAGACCAACAATGAAGGAAGTTGCAAAAGAACTTGATTCTTTGAAGTTGTTCTATGAAGAATCCTTGATACAACATAATCAAGAGACTGAACCTTTTCTGGGTGAACAGCGGAGAAGTTCTACCGAAGCAGCTTTTGAAGTAGAGATTGGTTATAGCTTAACTGATGATGATCTTAGCTCAGGGATAAGGTAATCGTTTATTGGCATGGCATCATACCTTATGTTTATGGATTTTTAGTATTAATTTATTCTGAATTTCTTCTATGTGTAGGTGAGAGAAAAGGCTCATGCTAGTGAAATTCACTGAAGGTGTGTGATGTGATCCAGCCCAACAAGAACAATGATTCAGAACTTCTGAGTGCGAAGTGGGCCTATGACAAGAGCTAAGGCTAGGAAATTTCAAGATGCCTTGCTTGGATTAGGTAGATATTTGCATTGACGGTTGAGGATCAAGAAGATCTGGGCATTAGCCAAGCCTAACTAGTTAATCTGCTGCAAGTTATTTAGAATTGGGCTGAGCATGGTTAGTTTGAGCCAAGTCTTATGTTTTAATGTGGTTTTTATTATGTGTAGTAGTGATGGGCTTACAATGTATATTTTAAATATTAATGGGCCCTGCAAAAATATTTTAAGAGAGGCCTAAGGTTTTTGTCTTGTACATATAGATAGATGCTTTCATCATGTAGAAGACATGCATTTTTCGAATGATAATAGATTACAGACCTAGTGAGGCTGGAATTTTCCATTGAGTTCTTTAGACTCCATTGAATTTATTGAGGTTGTTCTTCCTTCTTATGTTCATCTCTTGATATATTATTGATTTGTGTTTGCTACTAAAATATGGTAAGAACTCATCCATTGTTATCTTAGTTTGTGTTTGTATCTCAAATGCTAGGTCAAGCATCTTAGTTTTCGATCCAATTTAAGTTCGTAAAATTTTTTTTGGTAGAATATATAAAAATTATAATTAGATTGAGATGTGCATATGATTGTGAAAAGAAAATTGAAATAAATTTCAATCACTATATTCATAATTAAACAACATTGTACTGATGTAAGAGTCATGCAGCTAGATAATAAACTACGAAAGCCAATTTTTATTGAATTTTCTAATGTTAGAAAGCCTTAATCATGGTTGTTGCTTGAGGCGTCTAGATCTTCTAACTGTCAAAGTAAATGTTTGTGCTCTTTTCATACTTTTCTATCACATGATATGGGTGGAGTTTAACTCTGAATGATAACAAAATGAATCAAAAGTAACACCCTTAATGGGTCCCACATGATCTTCATTTTTGTTGCATACTGAAAAAGTGTGAAAAAAGCATAGACCTTTGCTGTAGCAGATAAAAGATCCAGACTCACTACTGACACAGTGTGGACTTCGATTGAGCCTTAATTGGACCTCTATTTCTCTGTTTTGATGATTTTCTTGACTCAGAAGAGATGAACTGATTCATCACCCTGACATAAGACTACTTTCTTTGTAGCTAAAGGTTATATACACAGGAGATTCATAATCCAGATCGTCTTGAGTTTTCAATAAATCAACTGCTGGAAAATTATTTGTAATCCTCCATGGTATCCATCAAGTTGTTCTTCTCTGCAGCCGTTCCTGTGGTATTGATGCGTACAGCAGTGGTGAATGCAAGCTTATTTATCATATGGAGTAGCTGTGCGATATCGTGTGTGTAGATGCTTGAATATCAATATATCCCAGAATGGAGGGTATGAGTTCACCTATACTGAGAAAACTTCTATTCTCTACAACTAGTGTGGATGGAATCTTGGTTCAGATTTTCTGATTAGGTTGTAACGTTAAGATGTGAATGCTTGATCAAATAGATGTGAGGTGCTTGTATGTTTTTTTCTTTTCATTAATACAACTAAACTTTTACCTTAAACCAATGCAGGCGATAATTAGGTTCACCTGAAATTGAAAAAATTCAGGTGATTACGTGAGATGGAGTTTTGAGTGAAAATGGGGTAAGATTTACGTGTGTGAGAAGAAAGAAAAAAAATTGTTTGATTTTTTATTAATCCTATAGAAGAACTTTTGGATAAGATTAGTATGCAGCAGCCTCTGATTAATTTGTTTCTTGAAGAAAAGCACAGATGTCATATTGGCAAGCCTTATTTCGTTTCTTGAAAATTTCAAATCTTGCCTGGATGAACCCATGTCTGGATGAACCTCAGATACAAAAAGAAAAAAAAAATAATAATAATAATTTCACATTCTGAAGCTTGAATTTAAATAAGAGAAATTATCAGCGCCAACCCTGAGGTATTGAGTTATTTAATTAATTGAGCAAATTGCACCGGCACCTCAAAATGAAGGCCTTAAAGCATTGACATCCCACTTTATGTTTAAAAAACACAAAAATTCAAAATCGAATTTTTATTGGATATATTTGTCAAATTTTATCACTGAAAACAGTTAAATCAATGTTTATTTTGTTTCAATTTAAAAAAATTATCCCTATAATAACCAATATCTTTACTGTTTTCAGTAATAAATTTGACAAATATATCCAATGAAAATCTAATTTTGGGGTCTTTGTGTTTTTTAAAAATAAAGTGGGTTGTCAGTGCTTTAAAGCCTCTATTTTGGGGTGCCAATACAATTTGCTCTAATTAATTTATCAGACAAACCCTTATTACGAACACTATTAGGTTAAATTAGTTTTTACTTATCAATTTTCAATATTACTCCTACATTCTAATGACGCATATCTCCCAAACTTTGCAAAAATTTGAGATTATTAGAGAAAGTAATCACAGACGGTTGAGGGAGATTAGAAGAAGAGTTAAGTGTGTGTTTTTCGTTCAAGGTTATTCTTGTCATTTTGAAATATTAACTTACATCATCACTTAAGAATGATTCCCTTATAACAAGGAGTATTTTTTATATATTTTTACTTTATAAATATCTATTTGATAAATTAGATAACTTATCTTGAAACCACTGCTGAAAATTTTTCTTTAAATAATTGATGCCGTCTTCATCTGGCTGTTGGAGGAACAAAAGAACTAATTGACAATGTAAACCCATACAAAAGCTGGTTGAATTCTAATCTATTGTATTGGGGCTTCATTTCACAGTGAGATAACGACCCAAAAAGAAAACCAATGGAAAAAAGTGAGCCTCCAGTTTAGACAATGTCAACATTTTTTTTTAGTATGAGACTTCACTTCATTGAGCAAAAGAAGAGCACGGAAGGATTACAAATCTGAACCAACCATGGAGTGGACAGAGTCCTCTGGCTAGGGCTTTCTCCTCAAGCAAATACAACTTGGACCAAGCCACCCATGGGATACCTACTTTCTCATCACCTGCACTCCAGAAAAATGTGCATAACAAGGTAAGATGAACTATGTCAACATTCAAAGGTTAGAATTTCCAGAAAGATGTAGAAAGAAAACACAGGTAAGATGATCTATGAAACTTGCATAAAAGGGTCTTGAAGGTAGCATATTCTCTAATAACCTTACTACCATGGTTTCCACCAAGTTGTTCTTCTCTGCCATCCCTGTGATATTGATGCTCACAGCAATGGCGAATGCAACCTCATACACTGGCTGGAGCGGCCCCGGTTGCAACAACCATGCTGAGCGATTTATGCTGTGTGGATGCTCGAATATAACCCAGAATGCAGGATATCAGGTCATGTACACTGGTGTAAGTGCTGTTCTCTACAACCAGCCCGGATGCAATCTGGAAGAAGGTTACACATTCTACTCCAGTGGCCAAAGCTGCAACCCTGTTGGGTGGAAGAGTGTCAAAATCGACTGCTAGGCATACAGTTCTCAATACCAATCTTCTTAGTTTACATATATAACACAGGTTGGTGCAAAATATACAGCTTGGTCAATTTAATTAAGCAAGGAGGAGCTGAAGCCGGAGTAGACGTCGAGAAGACCAGGCAATCTGGAGGCCAAGCACAATACAATTCATGTTCAATTCTAGTTACCTTCTTCTTCTTCCTCCTTTTCTTCTACTAATTCCTTTGCTTCAGCCATGTTTCATTCAATGTTATTGAAGTATTGTTCCAAATCTTCTCTTGCTCGTGGTTTATTTGATTATGACTAATTTGGATCGGTAGAAGAAAAGGCTTTGCTTCAGCCATATTTTCATGTAACATAGATTTAATTAATGTTGTTCACACGCCATTAGAGAACATCATAAGCTAATGACTCAAAATGCTTTAAAGTATTCCGTCCAATGAACATCGATCTCTATAGGTGTCAAATAATCTTGAGTATTAAATCTTATGACTCAAAATCGTTTATGATCTAGTTTTATCATTTTTTAGTTAGATTATTTGAATTATATGACTCTTGATAGATCTTAAGATTTTGGAGCGATTTGGATGACTCACCGTCTTTGAAACTTTCTTTCATTATTCTCGTATGGTTATGACTTGAAAGTGGTGAATCAAGCTGAATGTCATAAATGCTCTTTAAATATTATGTTATTTTATTTAATAATAGGGATAATTACTATTGCCTCCTTATACTTTGGTTTTATTACTAATCAAACCCCCTTCTTTGTGAAATTACTATTGCCCCCTTACTTCTAAAGGTGTTAAGTGGCTGTTAATATCAAATATGAAATGTCTATTTTGCCCTTAAAATTAAGAAGTAAAAAATATGGCATTATCCTCATTTATAGAAACCATATTGCCTGTCAATTATATTCTTAAAATCTTATATTTTAGAATTAATTTTGAATTTGGTGGGACCACATACTTATGATTGTTGAAACTTTCACATTCCGCTTAAATTTTTCATAATTACCATGATGGAAGTTTTACAAACAAATTAGCATATAATATCTAATTGATAAAAAATTTGGTAACATACATAATGGTCAGCATATACTATGTGATTTTCAATTTTCAGCTTTGATATTTCTTAATATTTTAGTTTCTATTTAATTACATCTTTCCTTTATTTGGTGATTTATTTTTAGAGAAAAAAAAAATCACATCTTTCCTTTATTTGGTGGTTTCTTTTAAAAAAGAAAAGTGAAATTAAAGTTAATTTTTTTCCTATTAAGGGTAGTATTATAACTTGAAAAAAAAGCAAATAAGTAAAAAGATAATTACAGGGTTATTTTTGGGATTTTGAAAAAATATATAGATGCCACATCATTAGTAAACTGACGGAGCTTAACGGTAGGGGGACATTAGTAATTGTAGACAAAGTTAAAGGTTGGAATAGTAATTTTAAAAAGTACAGGGGATAAAATAGTAATAAAATCAAAGTACAAGGGGGCAATAGTAATTATCCCTTAATAATATGCATAGTCATGAAATTGTATCTTTCGATAATAAGTGTGGGGAATGTGAAAAATTCAATTATCAGTATAATGTTGGAGAAGAAATTTTCCTTTTTATTGGTCCACATCTTGGAGAAGGATGGATTGCTTAATTTGAGTAAATTTGACAAAGGGGACATTGGACCATATGCATGGTTCACCAGGTGGTTGGGCCTTTGTGGTCCCATAATCCCACTTATAAAAAGAAGAAAAGGAAGAAAAACATTAATAATAAAAAAAAAGGAAATAAAAAAGAAAAAGTGAATTTTTTTTTTAAAGATTTGACTCCAAGCAGGACTCGTTATAACCCACCAAAATTAGTTTATGATGTTTCTTGCTTTGAGAAACAGAAAAATTAGCTGAAAATTGTTTGATAAAATTATTTTGTTTTAAGTGTATTTTGAAACATAAATTGAGAACTATGAAAATTTTTGCTTCAAGAAGTAGTTTTGACGCAATAACTATTTGTTGTGCCTTTCTTGAAGCAAAAATTAGATGCGGGTTAAGTTTAAGTGAAAGAGTTTATAAAAGGTTTTCATAGAATTGACGTTCTAAATATAAATATCCTGCTAAAACCCTACTGATAGTGTTTTTGCTTCCAAAAGCATGTTTTTTCAAACTCCTAGACGAGTGCTTCTACTTCCAGAAACAATTGGTGTTTTTTTGTAGCAGAAGCACTTGGTGGGTTATCAAATGAATTCCAAGTCTCTCATTTTGATGAAAATAAATTAAAGAATATATGGAAGAAAATAACACAAGATATAACATGGTTTGGTCACCCAAAGAGGAAGACCTACGTCCACGGAGGTGAATCCCTTATTCGACTTACTTCTAGGGGAGAGTTTATTCCTTTAAATAGAGATGAATACAATTAGTGAAAGGTGGAATTACAATTGGAAACCATAGGGTGAGGGATAAGATTACATTGGGATTTTATCTTCGTTTCCATGTTGGCTAGATTACAATAGGATCCTATCTTTATTCTCATGTTGGTTTCAATAGAATGAGATTCTATCTTTGTTGTCATATTGGTCTCACCCACGCTAACACCTTCGATCTTCTCTCCCTACTTACCGAGTGTCTACTTCCATCATTTTTAAACTGTCTAGGACTATAGGTATGTCATTTTGTGAAAATGAGGAAACCCACATGTTTACATGGGAAGAGTGAATGGCTAGACCTGGTGCATGGCCAGGAGCAACGCAAGGATGGAATGCTGTTTTAGCCTCACTTTAAGCATACCTAGCAGAAGATGGATAAATGCAAGATCCACAAGCTAGAACCAAACATTGACATACAAATAAATAATCAAAACTTCAAATAAACCGTGTGGTCGACTCATATTTTCTTTGTTTGTCAAATATTATTAGGGATACTAGAGCCGCCACTTCATCTCAAGCTTATGCGGCTAGGATTGCTACCAAGAGTTCCACCGCTATTAGAAGTCTCACAATTGATCAAACACTAGTTACTACATTCAAGGCTTCCAAGAGTTCCACTCCTATTAGAAGTTCTACAGCTGATCAAACACTTGTTACTATATTCAAGAATAATTTTAATTGGTACTCACAAAGACCCTAGTCAACCCAAATAAGAGTTTGATACTGATTGGTACAAAACACTGGTCAATATTTTATGTAAACTCACATTGTAACTCAAGAGTCCTAGAACCACAACTACTAGAGTCCTAGAACATTGAAAAGGACTTCTTTCTATATAAAGCCTTGTACTAACTCTTTGTAAAATTAATGTGCATAATATACTTGTCTCTCACACACGCACTCTCTGTCTCTCTCTCTCTCTCTCTCTCTCTCTCTCTCTCTCTCTCTCTCTCTCTCTCTCTCTCTCTCTCTCTCTCTCTCTCTCTCTCTCTCTCTCTCTCTCTCTTCCTCTCTCTTTCTCTCTTCAACTATCATTATTCCAACATAGCATCAAAGCACCAGGTTTTTCATCCCCCCTGCTTTGTTTCCCTCCCTGAACAATCTACTAACCATCAAGTCACAAACAACAATTACTTACCATGGAGGTCGCAACTTGTTCCTCTCTTGAAGACTCATGACTTATTTTCTCTTGTGGATGGCTTCTCCATTTGTACTCTTGCAACTACAGTCATTGAAGAAGACTCAATTCCTATATGCAAACTGAATCTTGCCTACAATTCATGGATTCATCAAGACCAACTTCTCATGTGTTGGCTTATTGCCTCGCCCACAGAATTCGTTCGTGCTTAAATTGTTGGATGTTCTACCGCCAGAGCAATTTGGCTTCATCTTGAATCTACCAACTACAACAAATATTATGCAACTTTGCCTTCAGTTACAAAACATGAAATAAGGTAATAGTACAATTCATGATTATCTTCTATGTATTAAGCATACTACCGATCAACTTGCAGCTTCCGGTAAGATGTTTCAAATGATGATATTTGTCTTCATGTTTTTAATGGATTGGGCCCTAATTATTCGGCCTTTGTTACTTCTATTGCAACTCGTGGCAACCCCTGTCCTTTTGCTAAGTTAAAAGGATTATTACTCACTCAATAAATTTGTCTTAAGGATGACTTAGCCTATACTCCTCTTTACCTTTGGCTAATCTCACTGAGACTAACAATACTCGCAATTATCGTCCTCCCTTTCGAGGTCGATAGCACAACAGAGGCAGAGTTTTTCGAGGATGTTCTTCTAGCTATCATCCTCCACTTCTTGCTACTTCACTCTCTATTGGCGGTTACAAACAACATCACTCCTCTCTCTATTGGAGGTTACAAACAACATCGCTCCTCTCTCATTACTTACCAAATTTGTGATCGCCACGGTCATAAAGCTCGCAAATGTTATCAACACTACAATCATGCTATTCAAGGTACAGCCAATGCTCCCCCCCCCCCCCCATACATATTTCCAAACTCTCTGGAGGACCTTATACCGACAACACTTGGTATCTTGACTCTAGGGCTACACATCATATCACCAATGCCCTTGACAATCTTCAACTTGCTCAACCTTACACAAGTACGGATCAAGTTTTGGTAGGTAACGGTACAGGCTTGCCAATCACTCACCACTGATACTTTTTCTCTCCCTACATAGCATTCTCTTGTTTTTCTCAATAAAATTCTTCATATCCCATCCATTCAAATGAACCTTTTATCTGTTTCCAAGTTTACTCATGATGATAATGCTATCTTTGAGTTTCATCCTGACACATTTTATGTGAAGGATCGAGCAACAGGGACTTGTTTTCTCCAAGGAACCGTTAGGTATGGGCTTTATTAGATGCCCTTGGGCAACTTTTCTCCACAAGCTTCCATTGATAAATGAGCTTCTATTTCCCAGTGGCACTCCGGACTTGGCCATCCTACTTTCCATCGTCTTGTTTCTCAATTAGGTTACCTATTACCTCTGAGAAAATTCAGTTTTTGTGTGATGCTTGTCAAAAAGGAAAGAGCATAAACTCCTCTTTTCCTCTTTTACTTTAGTTTCTATAGCCCCTTTGGATTTGATTTATTCGAATGTGTGGGGACCCTCTCCTATTGCTTCTATTGATGGTTTTCAGTACTATGTTATTTTTATGGATGCCTTTAATAAATACCTTTGGTTGTATCCTATGCATTTGAAATCTACGATTGTTGGGATTCTTCAACTGTTTAAATTACTTTTTGAAAATTTATTTTTCAGCCGGATTAAAAGCTTTTAGATTGATTGGGATGGCGAATATCGCCCGGTGTCTACCTTTTTCACTTTTTGTGGGATTGATCACCGCCTCCCTTGTCCTCGCACTCATGAGAAAAATGGGGCTGTCGAGCGCCATCATTGTCATATTGTTGAAATTTGCCTTACCTTGTTAGCTTATTCTTCTTGCCCTAGAAACTTTTGGAACTATACTTTTGAAACTGCAGTATTTCTTATAAATAGGACTTCTACCCTTGTTTTGGGCAATGTTTCACCACACTACAAACTCTTCAAAATCCATCCGGACTATGTCTCCTTAAGAGTTTTTTGTTGTGGAAGTTACCCTTACCTTCGCCCTTATAACAAACAAAAGCTAGAGTTTCGCTCTAGCATGCATGTTTTTCTTGGATATAGTCCTCATCACCATGGATATCATTGCTTCAATCGTCAAACAAATAAACTCCTAATTTCCAGCCTTGTTATTTTTTATAAAAAACAGTTTCCCTTTCACCATCCGTCACCCACTGTGTTTACCCATCAATCTCAACCACCTTTACCTTCTCTTCTTTGCCCTCCTCTTGTGTTTCCTTCCCCTACTCCATCTCCTCCTCCTCCAGTCCCACCACCCCCACCCACACCCTTGGCTGAATCACCTCCCCTAGAAGACCACGCCTCCCCTCCCCAACTCACACCCGAATCTTCCCCTAGGCCCCACACCTCCACCTCATCCTTATCCTCTTCTCCTTTTTTGGATCTCGTTATTGATCTCCCTTATGATCCTCACCATCCATCTCCTTCCCCACCTCCTCCACCCTCTTCTCTTAACACTCATCCTATGGTAACTCGCTCCAAAACCCACAATCCACCTAGAGCTCTTCATACATCCATCTCTGATAGATACCTAACTTGAGCCTATCTCTTTCACTTCTACCAACAAATACCCTCAATGGCGAATGGCTATGGATGATGAATTTAATGACCTAATAAAGAATGGCACTTGGTCTCTTGTCCCTCCTCCTCCTCAAACAAATGTTATAGGTTTCAAGTGGGTGTTTTGAATTACAAGAAAGGCTAATGGCTCTACAAAGCCCGCTTAGTGGCCAAAGGGTTTAGTCAACAAGAGGTTCTTGACTACAATGAAACCTTTACCCTGTTGCCAAACCCACTACTATCCGCTTGGTTCTATCTCTAGTTGTTTCCCACTCTTGGCTTATTCGCCAACTTGACATCCAAAATGCCTTCCTCCATGGCTTTCTAAATGAAATAGTCTACATGAAACAGACCCTAGGGTTTGCTGACACTCTTCATCCTGACTATGTTTGTTGCCTTCACAGATCTCTTTATGGTCTTAAACAAGCTCCTCGTGCTTGGTTTGATCGTCTTAGTTCATTATTACTAGAATTTGGTTTTGTTGGATCTAAAACTGACACTTCTCTTTTCATTTATCATGGTATTTCTGATACACTTTTTATCTTAATTTATGTCGACGACATCATTGTTACTGGCAGTTTTGAAGTGTTACTATCAAAATTTATGACTGCTATCTCCTCTGTCTTCACTGTCAAAGATCTTGGTCCCTTACATTATTTTCTTGGAATGTCTGTATCTTTATTCTCTAATGGTCTTACCTTTGTCAACAACAATATATTATTGACCTTCTTCATAGGTCCAGCATGAGTAATTGTAAGCTTGTTACCAATCCTCTTTCTCCCTCTACACAATTGAGCAAATTTTTGGGGGAACTCATGGCTGATACATTGTATAGAAATATTGTGGAGGCCCTATAGTATGCTACTATGACTCATCCTGACATACAGTTTGCAGTCAACAAAGTCTGTCAGATTATGCAAAGTCCAACTTTTGATCATTGGTCTACTGTCAAAATAATTATGCGGTACTTAAAGGGTACACCCTCTCATGGAATAATCATCAACAAATCCTCTAATATGACTTTAACAGCCTTCTCCGATGTCTTGATGATTGTAAGTCTACCAGTGGTTATGCTGTCTTCCTAGGGCCCAACATCGTCACTTGGAGTTCTCAAAAACAATCCATTGTTGCTTGCTCCAGTACAGAGTCCGAATATCAAGCTATTGCTAATGTTGCTGCTGAGCTCACCTGGCTACAATATCTACTTCACAAGCTTCATATATTCCTAAGTATTGCTCCTGTACTCTGGTGTGATAATATTGGTGCCACCTATCTCATTGCAAATCCTATCTTTCATGCTCGTACCAAACATGTGGAGATTGACTCCCACTTTGTTCGTGATAAAGTTGCAAAAGGAGATCTTCATGTTCGTTTATTATCTATTAAGTATCAACTAGCTGACATCTCACCAAGCTGCTATCTACTCCACGTTTTAGCACCTTGCTGGCCAACCTCAAGGTCACTTCACCTCTCTTGAGTTTGTGGGGACGTATTAGGGAAACCCTAGCTGCCACTTCATCTCAAGCTTATGCGGCTAGGATTGCTTCCAAGAGTTCCACCGCTTTAGAAGTCCCACAACTGATCAAACACCAATTACTACATTCAAGGCTTCCAAGAGTTCCATTTCTATTAGAAGTTCTACAGCTGATCAAACACCAGTTACTATATTCAAGAAGAATTCTACAATTGATTCTCACAAAGACTCTAGTCAACCCAAAGAAGAGTTTGATACTGATTGGTATAAACACTGGTCAATATTTTATGTAAACTCACACTGTAACTCAGGAGTCCTAGAACACTGAGAAGAATGACTCTCTTTCTATATAAAGCCTTGTACTAACTCCTTGTAAAATTAATGTGAATAATATATTTGTTCTCTCTCTCACACGCACTGTCTCTCTCTCTCTCTTACACGAACTCTCTCTCTCTCTCTCTCTCTCTCTCTCTCTCTCTCTCTCTCTCTCTCTCTCTCTCCTCAACGCTTCTCTCTCTTCAACTATCATTATTCTAACAAATATTCATATATATAGGCATCTATACTAGAAACCTGGAACTTCACCATTGCTTAAAATTTATGGGGGAAATCTTATTGATCTAAAACTCATTTGCAGTGATTCTCTTTCTTGCCGAGAAGATGCTTCAAATTCCTTGAAGAATATTGTATGATGATTGGTTCAAAGAGTGGGAAGAACCTTGTGTATGTGTATATTATTCTTAGCATAGATTCTCTAGGTAAACCGTCCTGCTTGCCTAAAGATCCCCAGATGCAGAGGTAAAAACTCTATTTTATCTGCTCATGGACTGAGATAAATGAATTTCAAAAGCAGTTTCCTTGAGTGATAATTTAATTTTACTCAGGCAAAGCAAACCCTGGAGAGACGAATAGATGAGAGAGAACGAACTGGGATTGGAAATGGCAGTATAGGCGGTGCCGCTGAAGTCGCAAGTGCCAGAAGCTTGTGCTTCCCCCACTGTAAATGGATGGGCATGCAGTCTGCCCCTGCCCCACATGGGTATTCCAACGCCGTCTGCAGTTCCTGAGCGCTTGTGTTGTTCCTCGCCATGAACCAGCTCTGCCCTTTCACCCTTCCTTCCATTACAATCACTACCATCATTTTCGGAAACACGTAGATATATATAGAAGAAACGTGAGAAAATCCTCCCCACCAATGTAGATGTAGGGGTTTGCTTTGGGAGATACAACAAGAATTGAAAGAACACCTAGAAAGGGAGAGAGGTGATCTCAAGTACCATGTGAGTTGTGATTGAATCAAAGTTAGAGTAGTGGGTGAGTAATCTCTTTAATAGCTGAGACTTTGAGTTGAGAGAGGGTGTACAGGGGTATCTAGTTTTGTGTAAAATGTTGGGTTTGGTTCTAAATCCGAGATTGTACAAATTGTATATCTCCATTCTCATAGTGAAGAAGTCCCATTATGCCAGTAGATGCAGGCAAAGCCGAACCATGTAGCTTGTGCTTTTGTGGTCATTATTTTTATGTAGCTTCATGTAATATAAACGTGGGTGTCACATAAATATTATTCACATATCACAATTCACAAGTACCTTTTTGTATTTTTCTTCGTTGATCTTATACACAGATGGGAAAAATGAACCCAATATCGATACTTTTCCCAACAAAAATAAAGATGACCCACATTTAATTTATGATAATGTCCTCACACACCAGGGGAGGACATAATAATGCTTGTGAAGATCACAGAATGCTTAAAGCATTTCATATCTAATTGAAACATCTCCTAAAATGTCGCATAATACTGAATATTGAATCTACTGATCTCGAAAAAGAAAAAAAATTTAATCTTATGATTCAAATGATTTATCGACTGGCATCAGATCCTCATAACACCTGTACTTCATCATCCAATTTCAACTGGCTCAAATTGTGGCATATCCCCCTCCCACCTCGCATCCTTTTTTTCTTATGGAAGGTTATCCATTGCAAGCTACCCATAGTAGACCTGTTGCTATTGTGAGGTTGCCAAGTACCCTCCCAGTGCACCACTTTTGGCATCCAAACTGCTTCCGCCCAACATCTATTCACCTCTTATCCTTTCACCCTTTACTTATTGCATACTCTAAATCTTCATCAGGGAGACCCAACACAACCCTTCAGTTCTCAACTTTAGGCCCTCGTCACCAACTATACCCCCATCAACCTCAAACAAACAACAAGCCATTTAAACCCTCATAGCCTATTGGATTCTCTGGGGTTACTATAACTTTGTCACTTACTCACCTCAAACACCGTAGCCACAGGTGGCACTCCAGCAGCTCTGTGAAGCTCTCATTGAATTCTCCCCATCCTTCTCTCAAAACCCACAGCGAGCAATACCAAGGGTCATTCGATGGGAACCCCCGATGCCAGGCAAGATCAAACTTAATGTGGACGGATCCTCCTTCTCATAACCAACTCGATCAGGAATTGGCGGGATAGCACGAGATCATAACCATCAAGTGGTCTTTGCTTTTGGTCAAGGAGCAGGATGTCAAGACTCACTCATCTCAGAAGCACAAGCCATTCGGCGTGGACTCTCCCTTGCACGTGATTATCAACTCTCGAATATTCATGTGGAAAGCGATAATCAGGCGCTCGTCCTCACTATTCTCAATCCAACATCCCGCTGCAACTGGTGAATCTAGTCAATCTACCACTTACATATGTACATTCGCTCATGTTCCCCGTGAGGCGAATTTTACTGCGAACGAGCTTGCGAAATCTGCAGCATGAAACTAGTAGTGGTTTGTGTATAGATATTCCCCACCCCCCTTCTTAACTTGGATCTTGCTCTTTGATTCCTTTATGGGTACGCATCCTCAAGGCTTTCTTCTCAATCAATAAAGTACTTATTATCACCAAAAAAAAATTTATCATTTAATCTTGTCATATTCAATTAGACATAGCTGATAGAACTCTCGACAAATCTTAAAATTTTGGCGTAACTTGAACCTGCAATGCCCTTTAAATATTATATTATTTATTTGATAATATGCTTAGTGAAGATTCAGTTTTTCTTTTTTCTTTTTATTATTATTATTATTATTATTTTATTCAGAACCGTTCTCCGTGGACGCCAAACGCATTCTGAATTAACTTGCGCAGTTTTATTTATTTAGTAGAAGAGGTGGAATAATTAGTAGCAGGTTATCAAACCAAATATTCAGTACTTTTCTTGCATGCCCTTTGTTTGATTATAACTAATTTAAATATATTAAAAAGAAAAACGTAATTACTGAAAACGAATCTGACTGGGTTAATCCACCAAACTCTAGAAATTTTTAAACTTGAGGAGCCAGAGGTGAGATACTCAGCCATGGCATTCTCAGACCCATAAAAATACCAATATTGAATAGGAATAAAAATCACGGGTGAGATCTTTTAAGTGGCAGAGAATGGCTTCTGTTGTTCAATTCAAAGATAGGGAGTTTCCATTCATGAAAGTGACGATAGGAACACAATCACTGAACATTTTAATATGCCCGAAGTTGAAAGCTTTTGCAAAAGCAATAGCATCTCAATTAATCTCGTTATTTTTCAATTAAACTTAGTTTAAACAACACAAATCTTAAGATTTTGGTAACTTGCAAGACTTAGGATATCCTTCGAATATTATATTACTTTGTTTGATAATCGAGAAATTTACGTGTGGGTCTTCTTAATCAAGCCTAAATTACGTGTTGACTCCTCTTAGCGAAAAATCTTACATTTAAGTATAGGAATCTCTAACACGAACCACAAGTAACATTAGTTGATTCACATTTTAAAAGTTAGAAGAGAGTTAATAAATATAATTCAATATCTCTATAACATATTTTAAAAAACATGTAGATGGATATATTTACATATACCATGAGCAAATCCATGACCTTTTCACTAGGAAATGCGGTCGTTACCAAGCTACCCTTTAAATAATACGATATTTTATTTCATAATAATATGCTTAGCCATGAGGTGCCGTTCTTTTGTTTGTTTTTCGGATATTCATCAGAAGTCTTCATCGATGATGTCACAAAACGGATTATAAATTACCTTGCTCAGTACTGTTGATTTAGCAGAAGCAGTGGAAGATTTAGTAGCAGGTTATCAAAACCATATTCATATATATATATATATATATATATATATATATATATATATATATATATATATATATATAATATATATTTATATATATATATATATATATATATATTCGTCGCTTCTCATTTTCAATTCCTTTATTGGGTTAGTTGGTAGAAGATGAGGTAAAGTAGTTTGGCTACTCGGTCAATTCCCACCGACAGAAGCATTTCAGAAGACTTCCTTCCATGGCTACTGCTTGCTACGTCCAAGAAGGAAGCTAAAAAGAACAAGTCTTTCTGCTTCATTGAAATCTTCAAATTTCTCACCAGTTTTAGAGAGGAGAGACTAGTTGCCTTGAGTCCTTGACAACCAATACCTTGGGAGCCTCAATTTCAATGGAGAGAGGGTGACAAAGAAGCATTCTTCTTGAGCATATATATGTATAGATTTCTTTGATAGAATAGGATACCCAAAAACACATCCAGTTAAGGGGAGGAGATCAGATGGAAATATTAAGCGCAGCCATGGTTCTGAATCTTCCGTTGCTGTTTCTTATTTCCTTAGTACAAATAGCCACTGCGGTTCCACCAGTAGCCTTGCTGGGTTGTGAGAGCAAATGCGGAGACGTAGAGATACCATACCCTTTTGGCCTCAATGAAAGCTGCTACAAGGATGATAATTACAAACTCACATGCGATGATCGGAGTGGCACCCTCAAACCCTACTATGCAAATCTCACAGAGGTTCTTCAGATATCAATATTAGAAGCTCAATTCATACTGGGAGATCTATATTCTTCTTCTGAATGCTATGACAACACAGGTACGCGAACACAAGGTTCATATTTCGGGTATAGCGTTGCAGATTTACCATTCAGGTTCTCATCCACCAGAAATAAGCTCATAGCCATTGGTTGCAACACTGTTGCCTACTTGGATTCAAATTTTGGTGGAGATAACGTAAATTTTACTAGCGGATGCATATCACTGTGTGATTCGACAGATAGTGTGATCAATGGGTCTTGCTCTGGAATTGGTTGTTGCCAAACTTCAATCCCTCTGGGTCTCAAGAATTTTGTAGTGACTCTTGGCAATCAAAGTATTCGAGGTTCGAAATCACAGTTTAACCCTTGCAGCTTTGCTTTCCTGGGTGATTTTGAATCGTTCACCTTCAATTCAACATATCTAGCTGGTTATACATTTGACAGATCAAAGATTCCAATTGTGTTGGATTGGGCAATTAGCGGTGGGACATGTGGGCCAAACAGCGATTGGTCTAATTCAACCAATTCCCCTGGCTATCATTGTAACTGCAGAAATGGTTTTGAAGGCAACCCTTATATTCCTCAAGGATGCCAAGGTATGTATCTTATCTTTTCTGGAGTCCTTTGTTGTTATCTATCGAGACTTTGTTACAGCAGCTAAATTTTGGTCATTCTTGTGGATGTTTTTATGGTTCTGATGAAGACATAAATGAGTGTGCAAATGGACACAATAATTCCTGCGATGTGAATGCTAAATGCATTAATACCTACGGGGGTTATAGCTGCCAATGTCGAGAGGGCTATAATGGTGACGGTTTGATATATGGTTCTCGCTGTACTGAAGACATGAAACGCATTCTGGTGATAAGAATTGTAGCAGGTAATTTCATTTATACATAACAAGTTTGCTATTTTCTTGGGATTTTGCTTTGCTTCCGCATCATTAATGTGCTGAACCATTCAGCATGATATTAAGCGGCCGGGTTGTGCATTTTAGTCCACATTGAAATCTCGATCGAGATCTCGATTCCACGGTTCATGATATCTCGCTTAAAGGTTCAGTGCATTAACGGCGCTTAAACCAAACAAAATCAATTTTCTTGCATGCATGAGGATTTCAATGCCTCAAAGGGGAGAAGAAGAAAAAGAAAAGGGGGAATTCCTAGTGCCATCGAGTTCCCCCCTCTTACGGTTTTACCGTCACTTCCCTTTTGGTTTTAGCCTTGGTGGCTTTTGTTGAGCCTTTTTGCCTTGTCTTCTTTGGCTAAGATTGCCTTTGTTCCCTGGTTCTTTTCTTCTTTAATTTCCTCTCATCCGTTGGATTAATGAATTTATTTATTTATTAAAAAAAGTTAAGAAATAACTGATTTTGTTCTTTTGTTCTTCGTATTCATTTTTTTTTTCCTTTTTCTATTTTATAAGTATGTTTTTTGAAAACAGATTTTTTTTTGGTTACATTGAAAATAGATTTTTGGTTGCTAGAATAAGATGGATTTAGGGATTTAGAGTTCTTTCTTTCTTTCCCCCACTTTTTCTTCCCCTTGTTTTGGCTTATTTGATTACATTGGGATCATGTAGAATTCATTTAACTTGAATAGATTCATTAAACCTATATTCAAAATCAATAGTCAATATTGATTAAGACACAGATGGCACAATCTTAATGTTGGCAGCATAAGCACCATCAGCCACGATGGACCCCCTCAGATTTCCCCCACCCCACTTCGTTTCATTTTTCACTCTACTTGAATTGGGAAGTGTCATAGATTCAAATCCTAAAGACCTAGCTAGGAAAGGAAACATAATGAAAGAGTTGTTATTGCAACAAATGTTAAGGATTACTTATATAAATGTGATTTTATGCATATAGGTACCGGTGGAGGTTTCATAGGTTTATCTGCTTTCATTTGGTTTTTGTATTGGGCAATTCAAAGAAAACGTAGAGAAAGAGAAAAATTCTTCCAACAAAATGGAGGTTTATTATTGCAGCAGCAAATTGCTTCAAATAAAAGAGCAAAAAATATTGCCGAGATTTTCTCAAGTAAGGCATTAAAGAAGGCAACTAATAACTTCCATGAAAGTCAAGTAATTGGGCAAGGTGGGTTTGGTATAGTTTATAAGGGAACTTTATCAAGTGGCAAAGTAGTTGCCATTAAGAAATCCAAAATTGTGGACAAAGGCCAGATTTTACAGTTTATAAATGAGGTTGATATCCTCTCTCAGATCAATCATAGACATGTGGTGAAGCTTTTGGGTTGTTGCTTAGAGACAGAGGTTCCATTATTGGTTTATGAATTCATTTCTAATGGAACCCTTTCCGAACATATCCATAGCAAGAAGCAAGCACCCAATCTTTCATGGAAAAATCGTCTGAGAATTGCTGCAGAAACATCCGATGCTCTAGCGTATTTACACTCTTCTCATGCAATACCTGTTCTTCACAGAGATGTTAAGTCTTCAAATATATTATTGGATGATAAATATAGGGCTAAAGTATCTGATTTTGGAGCTTCAAGATTGGTTCCTATTGATGAAACTCAAAAAATGACAGTGATTCAAGGGACTCATGGATACTTAGATCCAGAATGTCTTCTTACAGGCCAACTAACTGATAAAAGTGATGTTTATAGCTTTGGAGTTGTTCTGTTGGAGCTTTTGACTGGAAAGAAACCACTTTTATTTGAAGAATCTGGGGAATGTACAACATTGGTGTCATATTTTTTATCTTTAATGAATGACGGAAATCTTTTTCATATTATTGATGATAGAATTATAACTGATGGGAAGAGAGAACAATTTTTGGCAATCGCTGAACTTGCAAGAGACTGCATAAAAGATAAGAGGGAGGACAGACCAACAATGAAGGAAGTTGCAAAAGAGCTTGATTCTTTGAAGATGTTCTATGAACAACCATCAATACAAGATAGTCAAGAGATTGAACCTTTTCTTGGTGAACCATGGAAAAATTCTACTGATGCAGCTTTTGAAATAGAGATTGGCTATAGCTTAATTAGTGATGATCGTAGCTCATTGTAAAGGTAATTAATCATTGTTTGACATAGCATCATACTTCCATGTTTATGAAGTTCAGTATTATTTTATTCATAAAAAGCTTCTTTGTGCAGGTGAGGAAAAGGCATCTGCAAATGAAATTCATTGAAGGCATGTCCTACTTGATATTACATTAGTAAGCCTAGTGCTGTTGTACCAACTTTGATCCAATATTTTTCAATCCTATCCTAAGGAATTTTTCTTAGGTCATTTGGAAAAAACCAACACCTCAAATTAAATTCTCATTATTTTTTTATTATTTTATATAAAAATTATAATTAGATTGAGGTGTGTAAATGACTGTGATTATCAAAAATATGTTTCGATCCTAAAATCATATATCTCAATTCAATGTGAAAAGAAAATTAAAAGAAATTTCAATCACTAATTCATCTATTAAATAGAATTGTGTTGATGCAAGAGTCACACAGCCACACATATAATAATTTACAAAAGGACCAACTTTGTTTTAATTTTCTAATGTTAGAAGGCATTAATCATGGCAGCTATATTGGAGAAGTCTGGATTCTCTATCTGTTAAGGTAAAAGTTTGTGCTTTCCTAACATTTTTTCACCATACAATAGAGGTTGGACTCATCTCTAAACATTGACATAGTGAATCCGAAGTGAGACCCTTAGTGAACACTACATGGGCCACATCTCTATTTTGTGCTGGAGAAGTGTAAGAGGAGCATAGACCTTTGCCCTGATGACTAAAGGATCCAGACTCGCTGTTAGCATGTGCATGGACTTCCTTGAGTCTTGGACTTCTATTTCTTTGTTTCGACGATTTTCCATGCCTCAAAGGGGTAATCCATCACTTGACATGCAAGGGCGGACCTACTAAGGGGCCGGGGGCCATGGCCACCCGGATTTTTCAAAATTTTCATTAATTCCCTTAAATTTTGGATTTCTTATATTAATTTTCTTCATTTTTCCACTTTTTTCTCTTGTCACATGTGAAATGTCACTATTTGCCCCCTCCCCAAAATATTGAGAACAACTTTTAAATGTAAAATAATGGGTATAAAAGTCATCTCTAGTTAAAAACTAACTCCTCAATTCCTATTTATTCTCCCCACTTCTCTCTCACATCTGTTATTCCTATTTATTCTCATCTCTTTCTATAAAACGTGGATTAAAGGAAATTTTTAGAAAAAAAATCTTATTAGATATTCAAAATGACATTTATAATTAGAAACTACTCCTCAATTCCTATATTCTCTCATATCTCCTCTCTCCCCTCTCCTCTTTTTTTCTTATTTATTCTCTTATGTTTCTTTCTTCCGATTTATTCTTCCCTTTTTATAAGCGTGGGTTAAAGAAAATTTGGGGAAAAAATCTTCCCCACAATTAGGTACTCTTTTTATTTATCAATTTATTTATTGTTTCTCTTTTTTATTATTATTTATTTAATTTTTTATTTGATTTTATATTCTTTTTTCTTTATTTTGTCTACAATTTTTGCTATTTGATTTTATATTATAAATAAAAAGGTTATTAAAACAAAGATCACGAGTAAAAGATATTATTATTGTGGGTTTCTCTTTAACTATCGTGGATTTCAGAAATCATAATTAGTCTTCAAAGTTAAAGAATTAGGAATTGATAAGATGATAGAGATGGAAAGATTGGCTGCGGGAGATGCGATTGCTGAAACAAATTTGAATGGAGCATCGAAAGAGGAAATTGACCAGATGCAACGAAGCAATAAGAAAGTTAAGCGAGGTCATGGAGCAGATGTAAATCTTCCACCGGTGGAGGTGCAACGATCTTATGCAGAGATGATAACTAGAAATTATCCTAGCCCTAGCCAAGAAAAGGGTATGGAGACTGAGGAGATCGACGGCTTCAACGATGATGGATTTTTGAACCAACCCAATTCTGAATGGGACACGGACGATGAGAATGAGGATGATGGTGAGAAGGAAGATGATGCTTTCTGCCCTAGTATTACCTTGTCCAAAAAAGAAAAAGAAAGATTGCGGAAACCATGGCAGCAGACCTTGATTGTTAAACTGGTAGGAAAAACGGTGGGTTTTAAGTTTTTGTCCTGTAGATTATCAGCCCTATGGAAACCTACAGGAGCGTTGGACCTTATTGACATTGGCAATGATTATTATATTGCAAAATTCGCTTTCAAAGAAGATTTTCAGAGAGCCCTAGTTGATGGTCCTTGGGTAATTGCTGATCACTATCTATCAGTGAGGAGATGGCAACCGGATTTCAACCCTGAGGAAGAAGTGCTGCAGAAATTGGCGGTATGGGTGCGTTTCCCTGGCGTATCCATAGAGTATTTTGATACTCGATTCTTGATTAGACTGGGTAACCGAGTAGGAAACGTAATTAAAATCGATTCAATAACAGCCCAAGCTGTCCACGGTAAGTATGCGCGGGTCTGTGTCGAGATTGATTTATCCAAACCCTTGCTGTCCAAGTTTAGACTCAAAGGCCGTGTTCACCAAATTCTCTACGAGTCAATGAATTTGTTGTGCTATGATTGTGGAAGATATGGCCATCATAAAGAACAATGTTCTAGTTTCTATGGCGGAGACCAGCGCCTGAAACCAAAGAGGCTGCACAAAAAGCGTTTGAAACCACTAAAAATTCTGAGGCAAAGAGGGCACCAACAGATACATATGGTCCATGGTTATATGTGCAGAAAACAAAATTCAGAAAAGACAATCGCTGGAACCCGTCTGATAATGCCGGAGAGAAAAATGGCAGACGGGAAAGAGGAGGCCAGAGTGGTACGGAAGACGGAAATAAAGTTAATGGAGTGGGATCAGGTTCTAGATTTGCAGCACTTGCAATGGTTTCCCAAGAAGATCAGGAAGTAGTACCCAACTTGGAAACTAGCACGACTCGTGTTGCGGCCACGTGGCAGCGTATCACACATCAAAGAGAGGGTAGAAACGTGATGGCTCCTCGAAATCATAATCAAAGAGGTGTGTTAGAGACTAGACAGGATATTGAAGAGAATTCAAAAAGTACAAGGCTGCCGTCAAGTGGCCAACATGTGATTAACTACTCTTTACCAATGGAGTTACAGAAGGCAAGTAATATGATAACAAATTTGACTAAAGAAGTTGTAAATGAGGAGGAACTTCAGAGGCATGACCAAATAGGAGAAAAAGAGGATGTGGAGAATTTTGATCCTAATCTAATGGGTGGGAGAAGTGGAAATTGCTTTGAAAAAAGTAACCACTCATTTTGCTCTCTTGCTCTCTTACCTGAACAAGGTAAACCTCCTGATGAAGTTGACGATATGGATGAAATTGTGGTCGAAGCACCGATGCTCAATGAAGGACAAGACCAGTCCCTTGGGAATGATATGGTGATGAATGACGGTAACCAAAACCCATATCAAGTTTCTTTATGAAGGTTTTTGCATGGAATTCAAGGGGAGCGGGCAATAAAGCATTTGCCACCACTCTTAAGCATTATAGACAAAAGCATAATCCTGATAGTGTTATTATTATGGAACCTCGAATAAGTGGAGAGAAGGCGGAGCGTGTCATAACTAAAATTAAGGGTGTGCGTCACTTTAAAAGCAATGCAGTTGGGCTATCAGGAGGCATTTGGTTCATTTTATTCAATACAAGTTATCAGGTATCTCTTATTCATACACATACCCAATTTCTTTTTATTGAAATTTTGGATACTGTCAATAATAATAGGTGGGGTCTTGTGGCTATGTATGCCAGCCCCATTGAATCCAATCGAAATGAAGGGTGGGAGGATTTGGCTACTATATTGAATTTATATCATTACCCATATTTAGTAGTGGGAGACCTAAATGATGTACTTGATCAATCTGAAGTAAGAGGTGGAAGTCCGGTGTCGATCAGAAAATGTACAAAGTTTAGAGGAAATTTAAATCTATGCAATCTTATAGACTTGGGATTTGTGGGTCCAAAATTTACTTGGAGAGGACCCAAGTGGAATGGTTATCAAAGAATCTATCGAAGGCTGGACCGTGCACTCTGTTCAGGTGGGTGGCGTATCTTGTGGCCAGATTCTATAGTTAGAGTGCTGCCCAGAATCAAATCCGATCATCATCCTTTACTAGTTGAGACAGAATCAGTTAGAAGTCCCTACAAAAAGAGACCGTTCAGATTAGAAGCCATGTGGTTCACCCATGCAGATTTTGTTGATACTGTGCGACAGGGCTGGAAAACAAACCATCCTTTGCCAGATGCCTTACATCTTTTGCAAGAAAAATTGTCTACTTGGAACAAACAAACTTTCGGGAACATTGAAGCTGCGAAAAGAAGTTTGTATGCTCGTCTAGGGGGAATCCAAAGAAAACTTGGAGTAGGACCCTATAACCCTTATTTAAGGAGATTGGAAGAGGATCTTATAGTTGAACTTGAAAAAGTTTTGCAGAGAGAGGAAATTCTATGGGCCCAAAAATCGAGGAAAAATTGGACTTTACAAGGTGATAGGAATACGAGGTATTTTCACATATCTACCTTAAACAGAAGGAAGAGAAATAAAATTGAAGGCCTCAAGGGAGAAGATAATCAATGGATTTTTGAGGATGCAGATCTGAAAAATCATGTTGTCAATTATTTC
This sequence comes from Hakea prostrata, assembly GCF_041222555.1. Classification (NCBI taxonomy): domain Eukaryota; kingdom Viridiplantae; phylum Streptophyta; class Magnoliopsida; order Proteales; family Proteaceae; genus Hakea; species Hakea prostrata. The sequence goes on from NC_142604.1 coordinate 52,775,134, forward strand.
ACAAGACTCTTTACTGAGGATAATATTGATTCAGATCCTTTCCAAACAGATCATAGTTTCCCAGTTTTAGACCATGATTGGTTATCTATTCTTGGTAATGAGCTTACTGACGAGGAGATTTATCGTGCTACTCATCAAATTGGTCCATGGAAGGCTCGAGGACCAGATGGATTTCAAGCTGCTTTCTATCAGAAAACTTGGAGTATTACAGGTAAAGATGTTTGCAGGAATGTGGCCAGAGCCTTTAATGGAGAGTTAGAGACTAAGATCAATGAGACTTTGTTAGTATTGATTCCCAAAATAGACAAACCTGAGAAGATTACACAATTCCGGCCTATATCTCTCTGTAATGTCAGCCTCAAAATTCTGACTAAGTTGATAACTAACAGATTGAAGGAGTTTATGCCTAGCCTTGTTGCACCCAATCAAGTCAGTTTTGTTCCTGGAAGGAATATTCAGGATAATATCATTGTTGCACAAGAACTTTTTCACTCCATGAAGCAAAAAGGAGGAAAAATCCATTAGATGGCTATTAAAATCGACTTGGAAAAGGCATATGATCAAATCCGGTGGGAATTTATTGCTGATTCACTCTTGAAAGCAGGAGTACCATCTAAACTGGTTGATGTGATTATAATGTGTGTTACAAGTCCTACCTTTAGAATTCTCTGGAATGGGGAAGGTACAAAAGAATTTAACCTTCCAGAGGAATTCGCCAGGGGGACCCTTTGTCACCCTATTTATTTGTCCTTTGCATGGAGAGATTGACCCATTGTATCCAAGATGCATTGGATGTAGGGAAGTGGATCCCTGGTCGTATTCGTAAAGGGGGGATGGGAATCTCCCATCTTATGTTCGCTGATGGTGTAGTTCTTTTTGCAGAAGCTTCCCTAGAGCAAATTACCATTGTGAAGGAATGCTTGGATAAATTTTGCAATGCATCGGGAAGCAAAGTGAGCACAGAGAAAACCCTTATTTTCTTCTCCAAAAATGTAGAGAGCTAGAGAGCAAAGGAGATTGCACAAAGAAGCGGCTTTACCATGACAGATGATTTGGGCAGATATCTAGGGGTACCTATTCACTATAAAAGAGACAAGAAAGGTACTTATCAATACATTATTAACAAGGTATCAGATCGGCTCTCCAGTTGGAAAGCTTCTTCGCTTTCCCTAGCGGGACGAATTGTCCTGGCAAAATCAGTTGTAATGACTATACCTTACTACTCGATGCAGACAGCTTTGATTCCAAAAGGGGTCCTTGGTGAAGTTGAAAAACTAACTCGAGCCTTTATATGGGGCGAGTCAAATCAGAAAAAAAGGGCACATCTTGTGAGCTGGAATGAGATTTGTAGACCGAAGGTGGAAGGCGGTTTAGGCTTTAGGAAGCTTCGGGTGATGAATGAAGCCTTTATCATGAAACTCGCTTGGGGGGTTAAAAAGCAAAACTCACTTTGGTCAGCAGTTCTTCAAGATAAATATGGATCAAAAAGGCGTAAACATCCCTTTAAAGCAACCTCTCCTGATTCTCCATTGTGGCGAGCTATCTGCAGAGTTGAAAATAGAATGAAAGAGCTTTGCAAAATAAAAATTGGAGTGGAAGGAACACTTATTTCTGGAGGGACTACTGGTTAGATATAGAAGGTAATTTGGAAGACCATGTGATTTCTCCAGTTCCCAGTCAGTGGTAGTGGGAAGTCGTTAACCAATACTTGGAAAGTAATGGCATGGAATGGACAACAAAAATTGAGGGATACCTCCCTACAGAAATCTGCACCAAACTAAAGGATATCCCACTTCCCTCTAGTAACAATGGATCTAATGTGATGTCTTGGACCCCATCCACTGAAGGTATTTTTTCGATACACTCTGCATATGAGACATTAATAAAGAACGAACCAGCTGTAGATATCGGAATATTCGACGAAAATTTTTGGAATACTTCTTGGAAACTTCATCTTCCAAACCGATTTTGCAGTTTCTTTTGGCTAGTTGTAAAGAATAGGTTGATGACTAATGCTAGAAAGCGCCACTTGCATCTTCAAGATAATGATAAATGCAATCTTTGCATGACAGAGGTAGAAGATGTATTACATGTATTTAGGGATTGTTGCTTTGCAAGAAGCATTTGGAAATGTATGGTTAAACCACGAAATCAAATATGGTTTTTTAGGTGCGAAAAGCAGGAATGGATCTATGCCAATATCTGTGGGTTTGCTGCTAAATGGAGCAACGATTGGCCTGAGCGATTTGTGTGTACCCTACAATTTCTTTGGGGATGGCGAAATCGAGATATCCATGAGGTAGATTTTTCCAGACCAGAGAATGGTATGCTCATTATCGAAAAATTTTATCAAGTCAATAAGGAAGCTTGGACAACATGCCGAAGCCCTGTTCTTGATCCAAGTAAAGAATTGGAAGTTTTAGGGTGGACATGCCCTAGAAGATGATGGTTTAAGTGCAACACGGATGCTGCTATGAAAGTGAAGGAATGCTACGCTCAATTAGCTGGGGTGATTCGGGATCAAGAAGGCCTGTTCAGAGGAGGATTTGCTATCAAGATTCCTCTATGCCATGTAGTAGAGGCGGAACTGCGCGCAATCAAAGAAGGGGTAAAGGTAGCATTGGATATGGGAGCATGGCCACTCCAAATAGAATCAGACTCGCTGAAGGCCATAAGGTTACTGGAACCAGCAGTTAATGAGCAAGGATCGATGGGAAGATTAGTTGCTGAAATTCGAAGCCTATATGCTTCTCGAGGCCATGTTAGATTTAGTCATGTGAGGCGTCAAAATAACAAGGCTGCTGATTGGTTGTCTAAGAGGCGGCTAATTGGAAGAGATGATCTGGTCTTTTTCAATGATCCCCCGCAGGAAATGACAGACATCCTTAGAGAGGATTGTCTCAAGAGTTGTGCTCTAGTTTGATTTGTTTTGTTTTTTGGGTCTTTTGACCCCGTTTTGTAACCAAAAATAAAAATAAAAAGGTTAATATCACTTACCCCCCCCCAGGGGGGAAAAAAAGAAAAAAACCCCCTGGGGGGGAAAAAAAAAAACATCCCCCCCCCACCTCCCCCCTCTTATCTAGCAAATATATCAAACACATCCCCTCCGTTAACTTTCTCGAGTTAAGTCCCGCTTCATTCTTGACAAATATATATAGCATTGTTTGCGACAATTAAACGAGATTTCACACAAATTTGAATGTTTCGTAGATTTTTTTATCTGAGAGGTAACTATTGTTTATCACTTTACTGTTCTTGTGCATATTTATGTTGGTTTAATTGTTTAAAATAATATTATAGAATTTCAGTTTTACCCATATACAGTTAAGTATTGTTGATCGAGAACACCGATTTGGATGAGGTTTTAGGCAAAACTAGTCATTTCAGTATATTTATTAGCATCAAATTAGGATAAACATTAAGTGTGAGTCTAAAATGATCAAAAATACCCCTCAAATAGAGGTCAAATTTTGTACTAAATCTTACTGAAATTTCGGCGTGACTTCACCCAGTTCACCAAGTAACGAACCACGGCAAACTTTCGTTCCTTACTCAAGACATTATAAAAACCACACCATACCATGTCTATTGGTTTCCAAAAGATTCTAACAATTTATATTATTTTTTTCTCCATTGGAATCTATACTCTTAAAACTCTTTGTTTATGAGTCATTGGATCTGGCTGAACAGTTTAAATATCATGTTCCCATTGAGTCTTTTTCATACTAAATATTTATTTAATAGCATTTAATATTAAAATATTTCTTATTAGCGATAAGATTATCCATAGAAATTAATACAAACCTTAAGAAGGACACACATATTAAATTCCCCCGAGCATACCTACTGATGTCCTATTAGCCCACCCAACCACCCATTCGTTGAATATTCGTTAACCCCACTGCATCACGTGGGTCTTCGATGTTTTTGCTTGAACTCCTTTCCGTTGTTGCATTTTGAATTCGATAGTTGTTGAAATGCACTTATCCATCACAATTTACGAGAAACCATGTCCCATCTTTTCTTGAAGCAAAGAGTCAAATATGTCGTCGACCTTTCTGATACGGTACAAGATATTATTCTTATAAGAATTCTAACAACATGAGATTTAGATTCGCTCGGACTTTGCTTCGTTGGACTTTGCTTCAGTCCTACTCATTTAATGCCTAAAACAGTTAAGTGAAATATTTTGAGTCGTTAGATCAAAATTTCAATTTCTTTCGAATTCACACATAGATCTAGGCATAAATGAAGTCTATCTATGTGGTCCATATTATTGTTTCTATTTTTAGTCCAATATATTATTGCTTCAAAGTAGGTGAATTGAAGTTTTTAAGCAAAGACACGACGATAACATAGGTAAAATATTCAAAAAAAATATCATGATTTTGCAAATTGTCCATGTCCAGCAAATTGCTCATATAGGAGTTCTGTGTACGCGTTTTGAGAATGGGAGGGCTGAAAAAAAGTATGAAAGGAACGAAAAATTAAACCAATGACTTTCAGGACTTTAGGCCTCTAACAAGAAATTGTATTTTTATGGTAGAAAAATATCTACGAAAAAAACATTTCATTATATATTTTTATTAATTTATCCTAGAGCAAATTGCACTGGCACCCAAAATGAAGGCTTTATAATACTGACACCCTACTTTATGTTTAAAAAGTACAGAGACCCAAAACCTGAATTTTTATTGGATAAACTTGTTCAATTTATCACTTAAAATCTTTCAAACATTGTTTATTATACGGATATTTTTTAAAATAAACAGTGATTTAACTGTTTTCAATGATAAATTTGACAAATATAACTAGTAAAAATCTAATTTTGAAGTCTCTATTTTTCAAACATAAAGTTTGGTGTTAGTGGTGTAAGGCCTCCAATTTTGGGATGCCATTGCAATTTACTCTTTATTGTATGTATGTTATTTATAAAAAATTTAAAACTCGAATTTCCATACAACTACAAGTCTATCCGTAAGCGATTGACCCAAAATCTATTCCAAAAATGCATACAGAAGGGAAGCTTTCAAAGGCAAATATCAGGTCCAGATCGTCTGCAGCAGACGAAGGTCATCATCAGCCAACCATCCAGCGGCCAGCCACAGGGTCAGTCTCACACGGCAACCAACCCTTGGGGGTGAAGATCTGATTTTCGGATGATTTACAAAATAGGCCATACTGCAGTAGATCTGGATGTACAGTTCAGCCATTTGTGACTGAAAGCAGAAAGAAGAGAAGTAGCAGTTGTGCAAAGAAAAAGGAAATAAGTTGGTTCCTTCTGAAGATCAGGTAAGGAGAAGTAGAGAGATAGATGGAGGAGAAGGAAACTGTAAGGGAAGCAATGGCTCTGAATCTTCAGAAGATGATGCTTATTTTACTTTGCCTGCTTCAATCGCCAAGTGCAATAGCCAAGCTGGTTCCACAACTAGTCCTGCCAGGTTGCATGGAAAAATGCGGAAATGTGACCATACCATACCCATTTGGTAACAGATACGGATGCTTTATGGATCCTCATTACAATATCACATGCGAGGCTCAGGAAGATGGTAGCTTCAAAACCTATAGAGGAAATGATCATGTTGGAGAAGTTGTGGAGATATCATTAATGGAAGCCCAAGTCACACTGAAGGCTAACTATTCTTCTTCTGATTGTTTCAATGCTACAGGTGAGAGAACTGTAATTGCTTACAAATATAATTTATCAGATATTCCATACACCTTCTCAGCCAAGAAGAACAAGCTCATAGCCATTGGTTGTGATACCTTGGCCTATTTAACTGATTCTTGGGATGAAAACTATACCAGTGGGTGCATGTCTCAGTGTGGTAGCATGGATAATGTAACAAATGGGACTTGTTTTGGAATTGGTTGTTGTCAAGCTTCTATCCCTCCGGGGCTCAAAAGCTTCTATGTGAATCTTGAGAGTAAATACAATCACACAAGGAATCATATGTTCAACCCTTGCAGCTTTGCTTTGTTTGGAGATCCAACCCATTTCAGCTTTGATTCAACAGTTCTTTCTGCTCGTAGCTATGACAGATCCAAGACCCCTGTGGTATTAGACTGGGCAATTGGGAATCAAACATGTCAAGAAGCAAACTCTCAAGTTTGTGGTCCGAATAGCTATTGCTCTGATTCAACCAATGGCCATGGTTATCGCTGTTTCTGCAAAAATGGTTTTCATGGCAACCCTTATCTTCCTGAAGTAGGATGCATAGGTAACTATTTTCTCCTCTTTCTGGGTTTTTTCTTTCTTTCAATTGTCATTTCAGATCTGTCAGTCACAGTAGAACTAACAAATTTTCATTGATCTTGTAACGTGGTTTGGGTTGGTGATGAAGACATCGACGAATGTGAAGATGAAAATACCAATTCATGCGCTAAGAATGCTAAATGCCATAACACAGACGGAAGTTACACATGCGAATGTCAAAAAGGCTACTACGGTGATGGTCAGCATAACGGAACTCGCTGTACACAAGACCTCTCACGCATTCGAGTGACTAAAATTATTGCAAGTAAGTTTATTCTAAATTATATATTTTGTATCATCTTCTTGTTTGTTTATCTCGAAAAAAAAAAGACAAAAGGAAATTCTATTCAAAAGAAAACTTCGATAAAAATCCTGCCAATTAGAAAAAATTTTAAATTGTTGGATCTGATTCATAGATAATAGCGACAACAAGTGAAAATTCATAATTTAACCTGTATTCTCCTTATTCCTAGAAAATGCCCACGTCTCAATGTGATTCCTCGAAAGAAGAGGAGAAAAAAATATTGTTTTCCCAAAAGGAGAAGTGAAATTGCATGTGTGCAAAGTACTGTTTTCCAAAAGTCTTCTCTGCAACTAGTGATAGTAATGATACTTTGAAATTAGATAGATTATCTTTCTTGTCAATCTGGCTACTGGCACTGTTTAAATCCGCAACATCCTAATTACACCAAGGTGTATAGTTTGAGACCACTTAAATGTGAAATTGCATTTAGGAGAGGTACAAGAAAAACACAAACAAGAAAGAAAATTTGTCAACTAAGACCTATCCCGGCTTTGGCTCCTCTCATTAGAGGATTCTCCCAATGAGTTTTAATGAATTATATAATTTAATTATTTAAAATATTTTAATTTAAAGGTCAGGATAAATTCAATGAGTGCCATTGAATTATTTATACATGATAATCTCTCATTATTCATTAATGACCACTCATTGAGAGGTCCTCCAAGGATAAGATAAAAATCCAACCTATCCCTTACCACTAGGATGCCCAAGTGGGGGGGGGGGGGGGGGAGAACTTGCATACAGCAATGGACCATACAACGTGGTTTGCTGCTTAGAGACTCTTGAGCATCTAAATAAAATCCTCAATGGTAAAGATAAGTTTTAATATAAATAGTAAATATCAACATATGTTTTTATGCAGGTACTAGTGCAAGCTGTCTCTTTCTTTCTCTTTTCATTTGGTTTTTGTACTGGATAATCCAAAGAAGGCGTAAGCTTAGAGAAAAGTTCTTCTTACAAAATGGAGGTATATTGTTAAAACAACAAATCGCTTCCAAGAAAGGGGTCAAACACATGGCAAAGATTTTCTCTATAAATGTGCTAAAGAAAGCAACTAGTAACTTTCATGAGAGTCGAATAATTGGCCAAGGTGGATTTGGTACAGTTTACAAGGGAATCTTATCATGTGGCAAAGTAGTTGCTATAAAGAAGTCCAAAATCATGGACAAAGGCCAGATTATTCAGTTTATAAATGAGGTTGATATCCTCTCTCAAATCAATCACAGACATGTGGTGAAGCTCTTGGGTTGTTGCCTAGAGACTGAGGTGCCATTGTTAGTTTATGAGTTCATATCAAATGGGACACTTTTCCAACATATACATTGCAACAATCAAGCTTCTTCTCTGTCATGGGAAAATCGCCTAAGAATTGCTTCAGAAACTGCAGATGCTTTGGCCTATCTGCACTCTTCTCATTCAGTACCCATCATTCATAGAGATGTCAAGTCTTCAAATATATTATTGGATGATAATTACAGGGCCAAAGTATCTGATTTTGGAGCTTCAAGATTGGTTCCTCTAGATCAAACTCTAAAGACTACGGGAATACAAGGGACTTACGGATACTTAGACCCAGAATGTTATCCTACTGGTCAGCTAAGTGATAAGAGTGATGTTTATAGTTTCGGAGTTGTTCTGCTGGAGCTTTTGACAGGGAGAAAGGCACTTTTCTTTGAAGAATCTGGGGACTGTTCAACCTTGGTGACATATTTTTTATCTTCAATGAAAGATGAGAATCTTTTTCAGATTGTTGATGCTCGAATAATCTCCAATGAAAAGAGAGAACAAATATTGGGAGTTGCTGAACTTGCAAGAGACTGCGTAAGGGACAATAGAGAAGAAAGGCCAACAATGAAGGAAGTTGCGAAGGAGCTTGACTCCTTGAAGATGATGTATGAGCAACCATCCATGCAACGGAATCTAGAGACTCAACCCTTTTTAGGTGAAGCATGGACATGTTCAATTGATACAGCTCTTGAATTAGAGATGGGTTATAGCTTAACTGATGATGATCTTAGCATGGTGGCAAGGTAATTCTTTAGTAGCATGGCATCAAAACTTTATTCTTATGTAAATATACCACCATATAAATTCTTTCTCTCTTTTTTTCCCCTTTTTTTTTTTGGGTTTTTTCTTGGGGGGGTGGAGGGGGGGGGGGTGAACCACTACATAAATTATGTGAGAGATATATTGGTGTTTAAATCTTATGAGACACAACAACAGGAATTAATCTTATTTCCTCTTTCAAGAACATGAGGTTTCTGTGAGATTTGAGTGTATTTGGGGCAACTATTGTTGCAGGATTGAGTGTTTGAGGTTCCTCTCAACCCGTGTATTATTCTATGGCTGTACTTCTATTTTTTCCGACTTTAATATAAACAACCTTTTAACCAAAAAAGAAGAAAGAAAAAAAAAAAAAAAAAAAAGATATCATCCATTTGATCAAATCTTAAGATAAGATCAGATCAAACTAAGTTGTTCAGAAGCGGGCTATATAATACTTCTTTCACCTACTTTCTTTAGGAATTTCATGCATAAGTTGTTTTAGTAGTTCACTTCGGACATATCCATAAGGAGGATCAATAGTCACTTACATTCAAAAACTGCTAGGAATTGCTGTGGAAACAACTGGAGCACTGGCACATTTGCCCTTTCCTCATTCTATACCTTTCCTCCATAGAAATGTCTAGGTCTTTCAGTATGCTACTAGATGATAACTACAAGTATATAGTTAAAATATCTAATTTTAGAGCTTCAAGACTGGCTCAATCCTTTAAAAAAGTCTAGATCCATAATGCTTTCATACAAGTCAAAATTTTTTTTAGGTGAATAATGAATTCATTAACCTAAAAGAGAGAAGAATGAAGGGACAAAACAATGAAACAAAGGTTGAGCCTTTAACAAAGCCAACAAGGCCTAAAGCAAGAGCAAAACAAAGATAAAGACAAATGCACTAAAGGCTGAGAAAAGAGCCTAACAGACTAAAGACCGAAATTAGTTTTTCTTATTTTTCTTCTTCTTCATCTAAGAAGACTTGAGAACAAAGATAAAGTCTTCCTTCATCAAGCTAGTAGCAAGCAACCTTTATATGTTATACTTGGGTTTAAAATCGACCCCTAGAGAGGCAGTTGAACACAGTTTTCACCTCCCAACATCAATCAAACGAACCTATTTTAGGTTCAGCACTGGCTAGGTCCAGATTACCCTTTGTTTCTTGCAAGAATCGCCCCAACCTAATTTGAGAAATTATGCATTAGGTTCAGATCTTACCTCCAGGTTGTGTTTAGATCTTGATTAATATCACTTTCTATTGCTTCAATTGTTAGGTTTTCTAGATTCACCTTGTAGGCGAGTATCACTTCTACCCTTTCCAACTCTAAATCGTCTACAGAACCCTTGTTTCAACGTTCTCCAGTTTCAGCACCCTGACATTTCCTCTATTCTTTCCTCTCTTCTTCTCTCGATTCCAGTCTAGGGTTTTATCTTACAAAGCGTTTAAACCTCTTTTTATGGCATGGTTCATTGGTTCAACCAGACTAGCCCACTGGTCCAGGGTCAATTCAACCCAATACTTTCATTACCAGCTGAAGCTATATCTTAAACCATTCAATTAATTGGCTTTAAACGAGGCTTTCAAACTTATTCCTCTTCGGTTTTTGCCCAGTTCTACACGTCCTATTTGAAGAATCGAATCCTGGATCGCACTCAAAGTGGAAGAAACAGTTGGATCAAGCTTAGAAGATGGGAGAGGCTAGGGGTGTAAATGGATAATCGAAATCTGCTTCTAAATTCGCATTTGCATCTCTTCAGTGGTATCCGAATCCGTCCAATTACTGATAGGATGCGGATATGATATACCCTTTCTTACTAATTATTAAATTATCTGATTAAGTTATTTGGATTTTTTTATTTAAATTTTTTTACTTGAGATATGTGACAATTTTTCTAGGATATCTACTAAAATAATTACCAAAATTGTTAAATTTCAAACCTAGCCTTATGAACAAAATGGTAAAGATGTCAACAGGTAGTCAAAAACCTGTATTCAATTTTTATTCATGTCTATTTAGAAGAATCTACTTAAGAAAATTAATTATCAGATTATCATCCAAATCCAACTGAATCTGTCTAAAACCAATAGGATATTATCCAAATCCGTCCGAATATAATAGGATGTGGATATGGTATTACCATTATCCGATCTGAATCCAATCCGTTTATACCCCTAGGAGAGGGAAGAGGTGAGTTTGGGCTAGGCCAAGGGCCGAGTGGGGAGGGAAATGGAAGGGGTTGAGGCTGCAAGAGATCAGGGTTGGTAAGAAGAGACAAGACTAGGAGGCTTGGTCCACATGAAAGGCAAAAGGGGGAAAGGTTTGGTGATGGGTTAATTTCATGAATATTATTTTGAAAAATTATTGGCTATATTTTTATGCATGCCTCACTGATTTATATTTATTTTATTGTCATTTTACTGTAACATTGCATATATATATATATATATATATATATATATATATATATATATATATATATATATATATATATATATATATATATATATATATATATATATATATTTATATATATAATCCCTTCGCCCCCCCCCCCCCCACCCCCTTTCCCCACTTTCTACCTTCCTATTTGGAGTCCTAATTAATCAGAGAAAGAAAGCACAATGAATGCTGCCTAGCCAAGTCTGTCCTAGTTAAGTTAGATTATAATTAGGAAGGTTTTTAAATTGCATTAGATTGAGTCGAGAGTCTTTTCCAATGTAATCTAGGAAACCAATTTTTAAAAATGGTAGGGAACTCTTGCATGAGGGGACGATTTTTGGAGAGAGGAGCTGCTTGGGACGCTAGAGTGTAGGACTGGAGACGCCTGCTGTGGAGTTTTTCTTCTTCGACCACCTAGTCTAGAGTGATGTTTTCTTCTTCTTCTTCATCTATCATGTTTCAAATTTTTTTAGCTAGAATTTAGATGGATCATTTCATAAATTCAATTACTTATTTCCTTCTTCATGCAATACAATCCTCTACTCTTCGGCTTTTTTAATTTTTTCTTAATGTGTATGCTTGATCACCATTCATGAATTTGCAGCACACTCTCACACGTGTAACAGTGGAGATTTGATGCTAGACGTAGGGTTGAAGAATGATCAATTACATCTAATGTATAATAAGTTAGGTGATTTATTTGATATTGTTTATTGATACAAATTCTATGTTTCATGCAATGCATTGAATTGATATTTTTTCAGTAAAAAGTATAAGGGATTTGTTGTGTTAGGAACCCTCATGAATAATAGGTGAGGTGACCTAATTTTGATATCCTATCGACAAGGGTAGAAAGTAAACTAATTGCATAAAGGGGGGGGGGGGGGAGATCTAAAATTCATGATATGTTTGGTGAAGTTGAGGCTCTAGTATTTTTGCCTAATTCATTTATTTGGTGTTTTCATTAGCATAATTAGTAGTTGATTTTAATTAATTCTCTACACGTTGATCGACTACATAATTATATGTTTTTTTGAAATTAATATGTAATTTGGCTAATTCGATCCTTTTCGGAATGATATCCCTTCTTTCACAATATTAGTTGGAAGACATCGTGAACTTGCAAATACAACACAATATTTGGAGTTGGTCCTGTGGCCCAGAATTAGGGTAAGGAGGGAAGATAAGATCATATGAATTGGACCAGGCCTAGGACAAAAAGGTTGGCCCAAGAGATAAGGTTAGTGAGCACAAGAGAGGAGGGGATTAGGCCAATTTGCATAAACCTTGCAATGCATTTTCTTTCTTTGATGATGAAAGATCATCATTTTCTTTTCAAACTCTTAGGAAAATGAAGGAAATACAGAAGAACATTCAACAGTTGAATCACTATCAATGACCAGGGGCAAAACCAAGATTCAACATGGGGGGAATAATGAGAATCCGGATCACCTCCCCATCGTAGAAGCACTAACACTTTTTTACCACACATGTTGTGTGGTTCCATGTGGGGCATACTCACCTCTGAATTATTTTATCATATTCAGACGTGAGCCCATTCATTAAAAATATAGGTAAATTAATAATAATGACATTTTTCTCCTCATAAAACATAGGTAAATTAAAGCATGAGGATCGCTAATGGAAAACATATCTTACAAAATAACTCTTTTAAGTTTTAATGAATGTTTTCTTTCATTAAAAATAAAATTCTTACAAAATCAACATTACATGAAAAAAAAAAAAAAAAAAAAAAAAGAAGAAGAAGAAGGAAGAAAGAAAGAAAGAAAGAAAGCATACAATTTCAACAGTAAAAAAACTAGATGCAAACTTGAAAGAATGCAAATAAAAACTCTAATTTTGATAAGTATGTTGCTTACCTTGATGGGTAAAGCAACCTTGATGGGTAAGTCTTATGTATTTATAAACAAACATGACTTTTGTACAAGGTTCATTTACAATATTCAAATTTTAATTCAAAATTCAAAACTTGAATAAAAAAATTGAATTCCAAAAATCAAATTCAAATCATAACAGATTCGTTATGGTCTTTCATCCCCCTTAAACTCTGCATTGGCAAGGTGCAAGAGTTTGTCTCTATGCTTGAAGAAAGCTTGTGATGTTAAGCCCTTACTAAACACATCTGCAATTTGATCATCTGACCGAACAAAGTGCACTTTTATGGTGTTGTTTTTAACCAAGTCTCGAACAAAATGATAGTCCACTTCTATATGTTTTGTGCGAGCATGTAGCACTGGATTTGCAGCCATTTGTGTTGCAGACACATTATCACAATAAATTTACATTTCTCTTGGAAGTTGTACTTGCAAATCACGTAGAACATAACAAAGCCATAGTAACTCAGATGTTGTGACGACAAGGGATTTGTACTCAACTTCCGTACTTGATCTAGATATTGTAGGTTGTTTCTTGGAAGGCCACGATAATAAATTATCCTCAAGAAAAGTGCAAAACCCACTAGTTGATCGGCATGTGTCTGGACATCCTGCCCAATCTGCATCAGTGTAAGCAGCTATGAAAGAAAGTTGGGTTGGTTTCAAGAGAACACCAGCACCAGTAGTATGCTTGACATAGCGTAAAATACGTTTTGTTGCGTGTTGATGATCTTATGTGGGAGATTGCATAAACTGACACACTTGATTGACTGCATAGGAGATATCTGGTCTACTGATCATCAGATATTGTAAGGCTCCTATTAATTGTTTGTATGGTGTTGGATTAGGTAGGGGATAACCTGTTGTTGATGATAACTTTGTTTCAACTGCAATTGGGGTTGTGCATGGCTTTAAAGTCTCCATTCCTGTAGACTTTAATAAATCGATGGAGTACTTACTTTGAGTGAGTAAAAGACCATCTGAACTTTTATTAGCCTCAATTCCCAAGAAGTAATGCAAGTGTCCCAAATCTGTCATTGCAAATTCTTTGCTCAAGCTTTGAATAACCTCTTGAATTGCAACTTCATTGGGTCTTGTCAATATTATATCATCTACATATAACAACAATACTGTCATTGTACCTTGGGTTTTGTGTGTAAACATGGAAGGATCTGCCACACTTTGCTTGAAACCTTCTTCTTGTAGGTATGTTTTGCATATGTGAAACCAAGCTCGTGGAGCTTGCTTGAGACCATAAATTGCATTTTGTAGATGACAAACATGTGTTGGTTTAGATGTGGAAACAAACCCCTGTGGTTGTTCCATGTAAACATCTTCTGCTAAGTTGTCATTCAAGAAGGCATTTTTCACATCAAGTTGATGTACTGGCCATGACTTTGAGAGTGCAACGGTTAATACTGTCCGAATGGTGGCTGGCTTTACAACTGGACTAAATATTTCATGAAAGTCCACTCCTGCTTGCTGGTTGAACCCCTTGGCAACTAATCATGCCTTGTATCTCTCAATGGAACCATCACTTTTTGTCTTGATCTTGTACACCCACTTACAACCTACAATATTTATACCCTTGGAATAAGGCATCAAGTTCCAAGTTTGATTGTCTATAAAAACTTTGTATTCTTTTGCATTGCATCAATCCACTTTGGGTCTTTTGAGGCTGATTTGTAGGTTTTAGGTTCAGTTGGGATGTTGGAGATGGTGGTGAGAAAGGTTTGAGGTATTGGGTCTCTAATAGTGAGTAAAGAGAGAGAGGGGTTTGGTTTGGCGGAATTGGTTTTACTCCTAGTAATCATAAGATGAGATGGTTGGGGCTGTGGTTGGTCTATTGTTGGTGGGGATTGATTAACATCTTGGGTTGGATTTGCCATTGATATAGCTGATGATGATGTTGTAGGGTCTGTTTGTGATGGTTGGTTGTTTGAAACAGATGAAGAAGAATGTGAAGTGAGTGGAGGCACATTTGGTGGGGGTGTGTGGGATGAAAACACATAGAGAAATAAGTTCAGCTGGTGGTTTGTTTGATGATTGGTGTGAAGGGGGATTTGAAAAGGGAAATTCATTTTCTTCAAAAATAACATGTCTAGATAAATATACCTTGCCAGTGTCCTTATTTAAGCATCTATAACCCTTGTGATAAAGACTGTAACTAAGAAAGACACAAGCCTTGGACTTTGACGATAATTTGTCTTCTCTATATGGTGTCAAGTTGGGGTAACAAAGGCAGCCAAAAACTCTTAATAAACAAAATTTTGGTTTTAAGCCAAACAGTACTTCATGAGGAGATTTTCCTTGCAATACCGGTGTAGGTAACCGGTTTATTAAATAGACAACAACAGTAAAGGCTTCTAACCAATATTCTTTGGGCATGTGAGCTTGGAATAGAAAGGATAAACCTATATCTGTAATGTGTCTGTGTTTTCTTTTTGAAACTCCATTTTGTTCTGGAGTATGAGGACATGAAATCCTGGATACAATACCACATTCATCAAGATAATTTTTGAAAGCTCCTCTTGTTAACTCTAAGGCTCCATCACTTTGAAAAAATTTACTAGAAGTAGAAAGCAAGTTTGCAGCCATATTTTTAAAATGCTTGAAACAATAAATTACATCGATTT